>NC_087483.1:25870000-26065000 GCF_036417665.1 Passer domesticus
CTGGGACTTGCAGTCAGGGCAAGGTGGATGTAGAGCTTTTATTGACTGTAATGGAAGGCATTCTCATGTTAATGACTGCAAAACATGGAAAAAATTAAAAATTAAAATTTCAACTAGATGCATTTATACCAAAAAACCTATGGGTATAAAGAATTTTTTTTTAAATTATGTACATCTGGTGGATTTGCTCCATTTGCAGATATAAGGAGCTAATGGGAAGTTAATAGCCTAAATAAGGGTAAAAAGCATAAAATCATTGCTGTTTTGAGCCTCACACTCTCCTGGGGCCATTTCAAATGCCCGTGTGCAGTAGGAGACTTATGTCATATGGATTTATACTGTTCTATAAACAGAACTCATTTTACCTCAATCTGATTACTACAGAAATTTCCTAATGTCACCAAAAAGCTCTCTTGGCCTTTACTTTTTAAGTAGAAGTGGTTTGCTGTATTAACCAAACTCACTGATAAATGAGCAACAGTCCTTCAGTTAATACTTTTCTTTTACCTTTACAAAAGGAATTAATCTTCAAACTGAGAAATGTCCTGTAATAAAGTGATAATATTTTTTCTTACTCATAAATTTAGTTAAAATAAACAAAAATTGTAATATATTAGTAAATAGTTGCAAATTTAGATTACTTTTCTAAGAAACTGTGTTAATTTCACAGTTTCACAGTTCCTTTTCTAACTGCCTGTGTTAATTTCAAATAATTTAAATTTGCCAAACTTAGAATCAGAGTGCTCCTCTTTGGTCCTTCTGTTTTGTTACCCTTTCCTGTAAATTTTACTTATTGTGAGTATATTGACTACTCCTTCACAAAACTAATAATAATCAATGAATTAATAGAATAAGGGGGAATGGCTCCCATTTACAAATGCTAAGCTACATAATGCAATATTAATGAATTCTTTTTTTTTAATTGTAGAGAAAAAGGGGGTTTTATACTGAATAAAGCACTTAACACTGGTTCTTATAATTAAACAGTCAACACTGTGTTATACTTGGAGATTGACGTACTTGTGCCTGCAAACAGAACAGATTAATGTAATGTTTTGCTACCTTTGACCTTGTATCCTTGAGTCTCTTGATTCTGTGTCACCAAACATAGTACTGTAATAGAGTTGAGCTCTAGCTAATAGCGTGTGCTATTCTGACTGTCATGCTCCATCATTGTAACTTACTGCATGAGGTCCCCAAAGTAGTCTCAAACACAGAGAGACACAAAGTCACATCAACAAAACCTAAAAGTAAGCAGAAAAGACCTTAAAATGGAAATTCTTCATTCAGTTCATGCAAGACCAACCTGGCTGTGACTGCTGGTTATTCTGAAATCTTCAGCAAAGCAACATTTCAAAGAATATGTTGCTAAAATTCAGCTGTCAAAAGTCATTCAGAAAATATAGCTGAATTCCTAATTTTGCTCTTTGGGTTGCTATGATTTCAGAATTGGGAGGTCAAAATGCCATTTCTTTGTTCTAGTATATACCTTTAAATACTGCCTGTAAGGACTGGTAAATTACTTTCAAATGAGATATTTTCCATTACCTGGTGCCTTTGCTCCTAAGGGTAAGTAGGGAGAAAGTCTCATAGGGTGATTGAAGCTTCCTTGGGCCGAGTGTGGGGCTCTTGAGGGTCTCCTACACAACAGATAGGTCATGGGTGCCAAAGAGAGGAACTCCTGGAAGGAAGTCCAGCATGATGAGAAAGCAGTTTTCCAAGCCTAGAAGAAGGAAATACCAAAGATTTAAAAACTTGGCTGGAAAGGAGCCTTCACTCCTGGGTGAAGTGGCTCAGCGATTTTTTAAAGGCCACTCTGCTCACTGCAAAAGAAAATATACCAGAAGATTCCCAGTCCTTTCTGCTGAATGTGGCCTCCTTTGTATGAAATAGCCCTGATTAAGCTGGGGTGTTTGAGAGAAAATGTGGCTGACCCCTTGCTCCATTTGTGATGGCAGTCATTGGAAAAGGACCTGAATTTGAGGATTTCTGGTGAATAGTTATCACACCATAAACCAAAGTATAGAGATGAACACCTATTTTGTGACTTTTGTTACCTTGGATTTGAAACAGATTATGAACATCTTAATAATGTTTATATAATGGTCATACATACTGTGAGCTCTTGGGTTCTGAGAGGAACAGAGATGCAGTTGGTATTTGACAGAGGCAGGCAAGAAGGCATGAAATTTTCTCCTTGTGAACTTACTCCTGAGTGCCTAAATTGTATTCACTGCAAAACAGAATTGAGTCCAAGTAGTGCTTTAATATTGGTTAAGGCTGTGAAAAGTCTGAATATGTCACACAAAAAAAAACCCTTAAAAAGTGAGGCACCTGTAACCAAGTGAATGAGTTTTCAGCAGCATTGTTATTTGTGTACCATTGTCTTACTGTGTCGTATAGGAAGGGAATGTATGACTTTGCCTTTATGGCAAGTGCTTTTAAGACTAACTTCCTCTTTTAATAGTCTGGAACCAGCTTTCTGAATTTCCGTTTGTGATTGAGTTCTCCAGAGCTATTATTGCTGGAAACAAAAAAAAATTAGTGTTCTCAGTGACCATATGCTGTGCTGTGCAGTCATGTAAAACACAAAAGAGCAGACAACTATTTCAGACTGAAAGACAAAAATGTTTGAAACTCAGTGGCCTCTTCAATTGATTCAAAGATTATGAACTTTCATCACAAAACTTATGCACAAAATAAAGTCTCTGCTTTTTAAGCAGAGACTTTATTTTTTTTGTGGCTTCCTTTTGCTTGCAAGATTTCCTTCTTCATACTTGAAACATTTTCATGAAACGAGATGCTAGTGGTGGTGCTATGGGACCATATTTCCTGTCTCCTTCTTCTTTGCCATGTTATGGTATGCTGGGCCTGTTTCCCAGCATGTTAAACTTCACAGGCTGACTTTGCTGTGCCTTTGCATATCTGCAGAGAGGTGGCCGGGAGAACATTTTTCTTGTCTGGTATTTGGATATTAATGCCTATACTATGGGTTGTGTTGTCATACCTGAAATGGTTTTGATTCCATGTGGGAAGGCAGACCTATACTACTAAGATACACATTTTAAGTGCAACTCAAAGAACACATCCAACTATGTGCACTGTCACTGGTGTCTGTGCCCCAGCCCATTCCCTCAGGTAGTCATGCTTGTGTTGAGGCTGTGCACACTGAATAAAGGTAATCTCCCTATCATGGCTTGTCCTGAATCAGAAAGTATTGCAGTCTGAAAAGATCTGTCTTCTGAAGTGGCTGACAGTATACTCTAGCACCACAAATCCCATCTCTACAATGTGAAGGAGGAGATAACCTCAGCAGGGTAAGTGGAAACCATCTGACCATCTTGTGCTAGGAAAGCGAGCTCAAAAGCCTGGTGGGTCACAGTGAACTCCCTTTTAGGGGGCCTCAAAATATGCAGACAGAATCAGTGATCATGTTTTATATATCTTCCCAATATATTTTGAGTAGATTTGTTGTGGGCAAAGACTAGAAAATCCCTACTCAGTGTGATTCCTACTTCATGCTTTTACAAGTACTAAGTGTAGCATCTGAGACATATATGTGTTTATGTATATTTAAATATATTTCTATAAAATCTTTTCTATGTGCTCGTAGTAGATATATATAAATAATTTCTCAATTTATCTCCTCCCTGTGTCTTATATTCTTATAATCTTGTTTTAATGTTAAATCAATAGTTTAGGAGGTTAAATAGCACCAACACAATAAAAGCTAATACGAACAAGTTCAATAGTTACTGCCAGTCTGACTTTGAAATTATCTTTTTTGCCTGTATACTAAAGAAGTGAATACTTGCATATTGAAATATAATTTTTTTCTTTTCTTAGCAGCTTGTCAGGATTCTGATTTTTCATCTTCTTTCCCATGTACAACCAGAATGATAATACAATTATTTTAAATTTTGGAATTTTGTAGCTGAACTGAATTTATGAAATATACTGGTGAATCAGTAGTTTACCTATATTCTGTTCTCATGGCCTTTCTCAGAAGGACATATATATATATATATATTTATACACACACACACACATATATATATGCATAGTGGATATTAAAAGCTATAGCCATAATGCTTATTTTCAGAGGTATCAAACTGGACAATAAAATAGAAGCTTATCCTGGACCTTTATGCTTAAATCTAATTCCAAATAAATAATAATAATAATAGTAATAATAATAATAATGATAATACTAATACTACTGATAATAACAATAATAATAATTATTATTACAATTTATTTATTCTTAATTTCATTTTCTCGATTATTTGTTTCAATAAAACAATGAATTATTTAATTACTTTAAAAAACCCTTCAATTTACATCTAATTGGAAATTTATTTGCTCAGCTGAAGTTTTTGTTTCAGGATTGCAAAAAACATGTTGCTGTGCTATGTGAACAAAATGTCTAGGATCTCCTATAGTAATCTCTTCCCAAGTGAGAGATTGCCATTCCCATTCTCATCTGTGAGTGGCAGTGAAATTTTTGTGGTCTTACAAACTTTGGAAGCATTTATTTTCAGTGAATCGTGTGGAGCTTATTCAAAGGGTCAAAACCCCCTGTGTCTCACTAGCATCGTGTAGATAGATGCCAGACTATTTCTAAACAGTTACTGTCAATGAAGGGGATAAAGCTAAAGAAAGGGGATTGCATCAGCTCTCATACGAAAAAAATGCTCCATTCTCTGAGCTCCATAGTCTATGTTCAATCAAGACACAGTTAATGGAAGCCCTCCAGTGCTAAGCAATAAACAAACACTGTTTGGCAAATAGTCCAAAATCAAATCTAGTGTATAAGGTGGACAATACATAGTTAGTTCCATTACAGAACTCTCCCCTGGGAACTGGAGCAGCTTCTGAGCCCGTCTCATTACCCACCAGCACCATCTGTAGCCAGCCTGAACCTTATTTGGGAATATATAAAGTACACTGAAAAAATAGAGTAGGTATCAAGAGCCAGAGAATTCTATTTCAAGTTTAAATTTTGCTTGTGAAAGATCATTTGGTTTTAGACTCAGCAAACAGTAGGCCCTCATCACTCACAATGAGCAGCGCATGTAGCAGGGATTACTTCAGATCAGAGAGATTGAAGGTAATTGCTACTTTCCACAGGGAGATATCTAGTACTAGTGGGATTGAGAGATACAGTAAAGCACCATAAGCTGAAACACATCATCCTGAAGCAAACTAGAGCCACCTCTCATTGTTTCTCCTCTCCTGGTTTCATTTCAAAAAAGTGAATAGGAAATTCAAAAAGGAACAGGATGAAATTCCTTAATGTATAGATTTAAAATTATAAAACAATCCCCTTTCTGATGTGCAGATGAATATATATGATATATGTGTAATATAGATGGCATATATTTTTCTACTAAAAGTCAAATGTTTTGAAATAACTGTATATATGTGTCACTATTGTGTAGGGATCATACAGGTGTTAAAATGCAGATATAAGAACATTAGAGATGAAGGTCGTATTTTTGGGGACATATGAGAGAATAGAATTAAAAAACCCGAGGGTTCTCTGCCTCAGAGAACAACAGTTGAACTGAGAGCCCAAATATATCTGTTAGTGACTTCAGCAGAATTACTCCTGGGGGATTCATTTATCCTGGGATGCTCAGAGATTGTTGACAGTTGACAGCTACATTAGCTTCCCTTCTCCTTTTGGTAGTTGTATGTGATAAGAGAGCAACATCTTAATATAGTATAAAGAGTTCCTTAGTATGAGTTTGTTATGGTAAATTATATGGTTGACTCCAAACCAACTCTTCATCATTGTATCTTGAGAATATTCTGCATAGCATACACAACCAAGTTGATAAAGATTTGGTGAGTTTTATAACAAACCTCTTTGAGAGTGTTTTTATAGATCTCTTTTTGTGAAACCTACAGGCTTAGAAACCCTGGCTCTTATTCTTTTCTGGTCAGGACAGAACTTTAGGCTATGTGTGCATCCTTGATGACATTAGATGGGTTTCTGTGCTTCTAAGGGTATTGTAAAACAAGGATCCTTCACTGTCACTGCAAGGTCATGCTTGCTCTTTGTCACTGTTGAATGATGTCCAGCAGGCTTGCTACTAGTCAACATCAACACTGGTGGTGCAGACAAAGCTGTGAATGATACCAGTGCATTCCACCCAAATTCAAGGAGTTTCAAGTACAGAGACACCGGGCCTCTGCAGTTTTAAAAATTCCTTATGCACCTCCTCTTAATTTGCCATTATAGAAATTACATCAAAACTTACACTCTATTTCTTTCTCAACAACATTAGGTTCTGCTCCAGCATAGGTAGATTTTTATAAGATAAATTGAAGCAATTGACCTTTGTTGTGAGGGTGGTTTCTAAAAAATCAAAACCAGCATTCACAGGATTGTTTTTGCCATATTCCTAGGTAGTCTTCACGTCTTTTCATTTCTGACCTTGGTAGTCCAAAATGGGTAATATCAGTGAAATTGAATGGAGACACAATAAATTCTGGAAATACTGAATCCCCTCTGTGACTATGTCTGAGTGCCAGGAATTGAACATCTATTTCGTCATCTTGCTCATATTCTTTAGTATCCTTATGGCATCTTCTCATTAAATGGATTGATTATAATCAGTAGATGCATATTCATTTTCTTGATCCCTTTGTGAAATAAAGGATTTTATTTTTCTGAAAGAAGTTATAATAGCCAAGAAAAGTAGAAAGATATTACAGGCAGTTTAAAATTTACAAAGATCTTTGCACCTAGTAGAGTATGCACATTTTTTGCTATTAGGAGACAGCTGTTTAAAATATTCTTGCCTTTAATGATCTAGTTATAGAACTATGACTGATTATCAGATTGTTCTGTCTGTGAAAATTGTAAGTTCTTGATTAATAAGAGAAATTCTTTTGAAGAGAATTGGCATTAAATGTTTTATGAACAAGCACATTTAGTTTATAATGCCATCTATGTAATTCCAGAGAAAAGGAAAGATATAGCATATGCATGGCAACATAGATTTAAATACTTAGAGCAAGAGTTGTCGATTAAAAAAAAATCCTGATGTTTTGGGGGGAATTCTTCCATGTTTTTACACCTTACTCCACTGTTAGTTAAAATAATAAACCTGGAGTAAAATTGGTGTCATAAAAATTAGTATTGACCACAAAGTTGTCAATGGTATAAATGCATAATTAAGTTTTATCACCTGAGCATATTTAATGGAAATACGGTTTAGTAGAACCAAATACACAGTCATATATATACAGAAACAAATTCATACTTGTAGCATGAGGAACTATGATTTGGTAAGAAGGAGGGCAGGGTAGGTATTTAAAGGTCATAGTGGACAAGCAATTAAACATGAGATCCCAATAGATACCATGGCAATGGGGCTTAGCCTCATCTTTGGATATTATAAATGAGAGTAGTATGTCAGAATGTTGTATCTACCTTTGCTGTTCATTTTTTTAAAAAGATGTTGAAAATTGGAAAATATTCAAGAAGGACCTCTGAAATTATTTGGGAGATGGAGAAAATCTCTTATATAGAAAGACTTTTAGGTTATCAAAAGAAAAATCTGTATTGATAGTGTACACATACTTTATAAAGTGAGAGATGCCAAGTGCCAAGGATTCATCAGTCTGTCAGAGGAAAATATCTCAAGAACTGGTGTTCAGAAGAAGCCAGGTAAATTCAGACTAGAATGACAATAATTACTCACTGCAACCAACTCCAAAGTGAAATGGTAGGTCCTCCCTCTCCAGATGCCCTACAAATGCCTATAGATGTCTTTCTGTTGCCCACTACTGTATAGAATTCTCCTTGGCCATAGTGGGTGAAATTACAGGAACTTGTATTGGAGAGGAAGTCAGTGATCCCTTCTGATACAGTAAATGTCAAATAAACTTCCAAGGACATGCAAAGAGCCGATGGTGAATGTGGAGTTGGGACAGACACCTTTCCCTGAAAACATGTGTTAGTCAGCTCCCCTGTCCATCTCACAGCAATCCCAGCTAGCTGTCTCTGAATAGCTATAGCCCATGAAAGGCAGGGAGATGATCTGAAAATCAGGATAAGAATCCACTGTGCAAAATGTTCTTATAAATTGCAAATAATAGAAGTATTGGCTTTAGTAGCAGTGTTCCTTTTTAATAAGAGAGAGCAGATGGATCCTGGTCAAAAGGTTTTGGACTGACTCCTTGAGGAATTCCGAGTTGCCTGGTTTTGCCTTTGCCTGGTAGGATGCTGTTTCAAAGGGGGTATGCTAAACAGGAACCATCTGGAAAACTAATTCAGGCTTCTTCAATGTTTTGGTATTATCTGTAACAAAATAGATAATTTTTGCTTACCTCCTTTCAGTAAGTAATGCAGATGAGAATTAAAAGAATTTTCTTGTTAAATGAGTGATACTACAGGAATCTGTAGAAAACATGAATGGATGGCTTTGTGGTACTGCCATTCTAAAAAGAAACAGAAAAAAACAAAACTGTAATATTAATGTTTGTAACTTCAGTTCTGATTTTTACACCTATTAAAAGAGGCTTAGTTGTAAAATGTAAAATTATTAAATGAGTTAATAAGTAAATAATGAGTTGCTATTTTTGGTGTAGTCACCAATTAATAAAGAGCATATTCGTTTAAGCTACAGTGACTGCTTCAAGAAGTCTGTTCTTCATTGTGGAAAGTCCAAAAAGTGCATTCAAATTTTTCATTTGCTCAAAATATCCCAAGGAAGGTCCTTGGAAATCATTTAGTATGGAAATTTCATAAGCGATGGTTTTAGCTGATTATGAAGGTGTTTAATATGTTTTTCAGTACCAACATGTTTTTTGTTTGTCTCATGAAGAGGTTTCATAGGGGATGAATTTGTTAAGTATTTCAGACTCCTTTTTATCCTTAATGAGTGCTGCTGATGCTTTTGCAATACTCCACATATATAGCTAAGACTCTTTCCAGACTCTTCCAGGTTTACAAAAACCTAGTTTTCACTTTGATCCTGCTAAATCTTTCATCTGTAAGAACTATCTTGTTTTTCCAGACTTTGAATTTTCTGAACGATGAAATATATAAAGCATATGGTTGTGATCTCAAATGTTTTCATCATGGGAAGATCTCATCCTCCTTAACAATAAAAAAATAAACTCAGGAGTAGCTGAGTTATTGAACACATTTGGAACTTAATTAATGATCAATGTCTAAAATGACTGCAATCGAGTACTTACCCTCATCAAACCACTGTCCCTCTCCATCACCCACTTAACTGACCCTGCAGTTTGGCCTCCTCTATTTATCTGCTCTGTCTGGACAGGGCCATAGAACTTGGAGAGCTATGCTAAAGCTGAGGAGCTGCTGTAATCTTTGTTATATGAATAAGTCTCTAAGGAGAAACAAATATATCCAACTGAAATAGTAGCTGTGCAGACAAATCTAAAAGGGACAGAACTGTGTGAATGTGTAAGGTTCAAAATCATGTGGGGTTTTGTTTTTTTTTCTAGAGATAGAGGATGAAATACTTCCAAGAAAATGCTGAAGACATGTTGGTATGTCAGCAGCTTTCCCCTGCTTCAAGCTAAAGAAGCTGCTATTGAGGGGTTTTGTGCTACTAAAAGAAAATTATTTAATGAATAATTAATATGTGACAGTGAATTTCCAGTCTATTATGAACCATTAACAAATTAAAACAAAGCGGTCAATTTAAAGTAGGGCTTATGACGCGTTTACTTTTCTGTTATTTGCTTGTTTACTTTCTGTTGTAGAATGTGTTGATTCATAGTTCTTCTGATCATCAGCTTAATCTGCGCCGGCCTATTCTGTGACACGTTGCTGTGTATGTGAGTGCCCATATGTTCAAAAGCACTTAAATACATTCCCATTTTCTCACTGTTGGATAGGTAAACAATGTTTGGGTATATGTAATTGTGTCATTCGTTTCTTTCAGGAAAACAATACTTTTTATTGATCAATGATAAGTGTAGGACTGTTCAGTCTTCAAAACCTTCCCTGGTATGTTATGTTTGTCCTAATCTAGTACAGGGGGGGAAAAAAAGAGTAAGAGTCTATTTTCCAAGTTTCTTTTTTTCTGCTTGCTATCGTTTAAAAAGCAGCTTTGAACCTTGTTCATGGCTTCCCCAGATTTTGCTGTTAGCTGCCAAGTCCCTGTCAGATTGAAATTGAAACGGCAGAAAAAAGATTTTCAACATACTTTTTCTGCAATTTTTTTCTGTCTTTCACCTCTAATGAAATGACCTTTAACTGCCCCCTCATCCTACACTAAGCAATGCTGAGTTTTGTACCCTAAATTCCAGCTACTTTATTAAATTAGCTACAAAATAGATATTTAGAAATGAAAACAAAATTAATTTAAAAGGTGTATATGAAGCTTTGCATTTGTTGTGTTGAGATGCATTGCTGAACTTTTTACTTCAAAGACAAAAACCTCTACACTTGAGAGACCTTGCCTCGTACTCAGTGCTTCTCCAAATATATATAATATTTTATTAGCAGAGACCATTGTAAAGCTAACCTCATTTTGATTTTACTCTATTTGTATATAAATAGTTCTCAATTCATGCTTTAAATCTGTAGTCATTTGTTGTGAAATAATTGCCTTGTTATTGAAAAAATGAATTGACTTAGCTACTTCAGTGTTGAGCTCTTACATCTTAGTGGAGCATATATACAAATTTCCTATTGGAATACACAGTATGAGAAAGTCAGACTTACCAGCTTGTTCTATTTTTATACCTTGTACAATGTTCAACACTTTACTCTTGATGAAATGTGCTGCGGTCCCTTGTTGCACTACCTAATGTGCTAGTATTTCTTGCTACATTACCTTTTCCTCTATATGGTCTTTAATGGAAAAGATGCTCAGCAGCGTAAATATATCTAAAGCTAACAGTAAAAAAATACTTAAATAAATAACAGATGCACAAGGGAACTGTGGTATAAATATACAGGAGACAAACAGTCATAATCACACGTCTGAACTACTAGACCCATTATCACTGTGTATAAAAATACACACTAGTAATTATGTAGGTATCCCACATGCCCATATGATTCTGAACTGGGTCAAACTATTGCCAACATTGCAAATATTTATAAAAAAACTATGGTTTTGGTGAGATAATATCTGATAAATTGTGGTAGACTTATAAAGTGCATATGTGAGAGAAAACACACATAACATACAGGATTTTATGTGATTGTGAAGTTTATAAAAGAAAATATTCAGTTGAACTGGTTATAGCCACCACACAGCACAATTAGCCAAGATAATTTTGATCCACCAATGCACCACATTCTTCAGACTACTGATATTACAGTCTGGGACATCAAGAAAAAACTTTGACAAGCATAATGGTATTGTTTTTCATGTCACTAAAATCTAAAAGCTTACAGGATGTGATAGCAAACTTTTATTTTCCTTTTCTACTTGTACACCAAGTCAGAGTCTTTATCTTGGTTTACATATGAAGAACAAAACATCACCTAACCCTGCTAAATGCTCTCCCTCTAGGATCTTTTCCTAGGTAGTGTTTAATTAATTAATTAAAAGTAGAACATGTGCAACAATGGTACACATTAATGGAAAAACAAAATACGAACCACATTTATAGCTTAGTTTTGCCTCTTCAGTGATAAATCTATCACTGAGCCTCTACTTTTTTGTTTGGTGTTACATTTGACAGGTTTTCCTGGTTCACTGAATACTGCCTTCCATAATTTTAGAATTTTTTTAAGTTATTTTACTTCTTGTGTTATGAAATATCTTTGTATTAAGCTCAAAAAACCCAGTAATAAAATCAGTAATATTTTTTTGTATAACCAAGTGACTCCTTTTATGATCCAAGTGACTCCTTGGATTGTCCAATGCTATTCACTTGGCAGAAGTCGGGCCACGAAGATGTACTGGTTTTGGCTGAGGTAGAGTTACTTTTCTGCACAGCAGCTGGTAGGGGGCTGTGTTTTGGGTTCGTGCTGAACACAGGTTGATAATACAGAGATATTTTTTATTACTCAGCAGGGCTTGCACTGAGCCAGGGCTCTTTCTGCTTCTTGTATGGCCACACTGGAGAGGGGCTGGGGGTGCCTGGGAGACACAGCTGGGACAGGGGACCCCAACTGACCAAAGGGACATTCCAGACCACATGACATCATGGTCGGCATATAAAGATGGGAAAGAAGGAGGAAAGGGGGACAATTAGAATCACAGCACTCGTCTCCCCTAGTCACCATGAGGTGTGGCGCAGCCCTGGCTGTCCTGGAGGGGGCTGAGCCTGCCCATGGAACTGCTGCTCCCAGGGTAAGGGCCTTGTTTGACTTTGTTTGTGTGCACAGCTCTTTCTTTACCTCCTGAACTGCCTTCACCTCAACCCAGGAGTTCTCTCACTTTTACCCTTCTGATTGACTCCCGCATCCCACTGGTGAGGGGGTGAGCAAGCAGCTGTGAGGGGCTGAGTTTGTGTCTTGGGTTACATGATGACAGAAGATTTGGGATTGATTTTACCTTCTAGTGTGTATTTTTATTTGTTTGTTCTGCAGCCAGCACAGTGCTACTAATTGCTTAACTACTATTAATATGTATACAAGACCTCGCAAATTAAATTTAGAACAACTTTTGATGTTCAGCAAAAACTGAGACCTAAACCCACCTTTATATTTTTCTCCTTACCTTTGAGAATTTGGCTCTTACTGCTGCTTTGCTTCTGAAAGATTTTGAAGGCATGCTTCCAAAAATCAAGTATGGAAAATATGAATACATGTAAAAATAGTAGAGAAAACATCTACTTTTCATGGTGTAGGGAAAGTGCGTGCAAGCATTACACCACACAAGGCTCAGAAAAGAAAAGCTGGATGATGTTAGTGTACTTTGATGAGGACCTCTGCACAGTAGGACTACCCTAAGAGAAGTTTTAGGAAAAAAATTGCAGATTTTGGTCATAATTTCCATTCTGTGCCTTGATACCTGCTAAATTTTGCTGTCCCCCTTTTGCTGGCAAAATGATAAAGAGGAATATACATGGATGGAGTGGAAACTTGGTCCTCTAGCTGCATAAGGCTTCCTGACCTTCTAAATATGGTCATCCTGAGTGTTTACAATGTAGATAAATGTTAGATCTGGGTATAACCCTTGAGCAACACTATTTTACCTAAAAACATAAAAAAAGATGTTATTTGGATACAATCAGTGACACATTGTCTTTTTCTAAACCATTTTACGAATTTTGGTCTTTTATATACCTCCTCAGAGACAGCAGTGCCCATGGCCAGAAGTTGCAGCAGCTAGAAGTAATTCTTTTTTTTCTTTCACTGTTTAGAGATTAGAAGTCTTCAGAGATTTTCTTTAATTAACATGTACTAACAAATGCTTCTTAAGGAGAAAAACAGTAAATTAAAATTTTAGTTAGACAAATGGCTATTAACACAATCTCTCTCAAGATCCAGCTTACAGAGAGCCAAGATACAGGGAACTGTAGACAAGGCGTAAGAAATGGGAATTGGGGTACTGGAGTCCAACTTCTTCTTTTGCCATTAACTCACAGTGAGTGTCCTTAGATGTAGAACATATCACTTCTGCTTCCATGTCTGTATAAATAGTCTTGCTGGTAATTGGCTATCTCTATGAAGTGTTGTGATGAATACAGCTAATTACAAGTCATAACAAACTAATAGTAATGCTGTTTGAAGAATCATAGTATAATCTAAATATGACCTCTTTAAATCCTCTTATGTTAATATCAACAGGGTTGATAAGGTAAACAGACATTTGAATGAATGGCTAGACAGTTATTATTTACTGTTCTAAGATATATCATGTGAATGAGTGGCATAATATTACTCCAAATATCCCCACTCAGATGACTTGTGTATTAATAGCCATTTGGAACCTATACTTGGTGTCCATCAGAATATAAAGATATAAAGTAATAATTTTTAGACCAGAAAATCTGAAAAAAAAAGAGGTAAACCAGTTTCAGTTTGGAAAACACAAATTTTGCATCTTGGAAATGATATTTTGAAAAATGCATTCTAGTAGTCTTTTGAACTCTCTGTTGCTGGTAGAACTTCAGCTCTTCCCAAAGCTGTACTTCAGATTCACTCCCATAACCACTGGCCTCAGTACTCTGCATCCACCTGTGTCCTTGGTGGTGAGACAATCTCTCACTAGAGATTTCAGCAGCCTTTGCTGCCTTCCCAAATCAGATTGCTAAACTGTCCTACCTTCCAGTTGTCATCTTTGGCTATTGACTAGGTCAAGCTTCTGCAGTTTGAGAGTAGTTCTTTTTGTAATAACTTTATCATCATTTAAAAGTGAGGAAAACATAGCACAAGTGGTAGCATTTTTTGCTTCTCATGCATCCTCCACCATGCTCAGAACCAGTGACACTGATGGTCACTGATGACACTGAGTCACCTCTCAAAGGTGAGAATAGTATAACTTAGATAAAAATTAAGTAAATGTAAATTCCAGCATGCATGCATTATTTGCTGTTCTAGTAAAGCACTCAGAAGTTTTCCTGAAGATTAATCATGTATTTTGTAGCAGCTGTACTGCATGAACTTGAGGTCTGATTCCTAAGCTTGATGGCACAGCTGTGTTTCACATATAACGCCTAAAACACTATGGCACTAAAAATTTCTGAAAACAAAGAATGAAATTAAAGAGACTTTTATGGCTTTAGGTGGGAATTTTCTAGCTGTTTTATGACAGTAGTTCTTCTACACTAAAATGTCAGTTCAGCTGGTAATTGAACTTGCTATTTCTTCAAGCCTGGTTTGCATTTTCTTTTCCTGTTTTTAGACTACTTGTACGTCATCTTCTTCTATGTATGTGGGTACACATGCTATGTATGTGGGTACTTTTTGCTTTTCTCAGAACTGTCAAAAATTGAAGTATCTGAATTGTGCAAATGTGAGAATACAATCTAGAAAAAAGATTTTCAATAGCGCCTTTAAATATTACATGGTGACCAAGGAAATAACTTTTTGGTGTACTGATCTATCAACAAAAACAAGCAATAATTAGTTTGTTTCTTTCTCTGTTGCTAAGATCTAAACAGACCTATGGTTGGCTGATCAGATAGGGCTTGCTTGGAAAGCAATAAATAATAAACATTAGTATTTTTTATATTTGAATGAAACCAGGATGATTATTTGCCTATTTTTTTTTTTTTACTGTGGCAGAGTTATAGTGGTACTACTTCTCCCCTGATGTCTGAGTCAAAAAGGAATTAACAATTAATAGAATGTTATTATTTTTTATGTTTACGTTAGTTACCTTTCAATTAGATATTATAAAATATATTTAATATGTAATTTCACTGTTTTCCTCTAACCCCATAAATACCTTATCTCCTAGACAGGCAAACTTCCTTTTGGCAGCACCTAATTACAATTACCCTAGGAATACCATTGATGACATTCAATGTCGAGGTAGTGAATTCCTTTCCTCTATACTTGGAAATCAGAGAAAACAGGGTCTTCTGCCCAGTACTATGTGGCTGAAACTCAGATTCATCCTCTGCCAGGATTCCCATTTGTGGAGTTTGAAAGATTTTTGATCTTTGATGTGATGTTTTGATATTTTCTGATATCCAGACCACAGCTTCCACCTCATCCTAAGGAATTCTCCTTAGTATTTTACATAAAGCCTCCTGGGCCAAATGGTTTTAAAACAACATTGTTTTGTTTGTAGCCAAACCGAATGACCTTTCTTGAGGTAATAACCAAAAAGACAATTACCTGCCTTGATCAAAGTGATCTTTCTCTAGTCTGTCTTCTTTGGAGTACCCTAACAAAATTAAAATTAGTCTGAAATCAATACTTGCTTTCATGAGTCGCCCACCTGTGACCAGGGACTCTCCTACTGAGGGATGTGAAGAACCTGGAGCTCTGCTAAGTGAAAAACCACTTTCTCAAAGTGGCCTTTAGGCTGACTCTTCAGAGCAGGACAGACCATTTCTATTTTCTGCCTTTGCATTAAATTTACTCCTTCCTTGGCTGGCTTTGTGTGGGCTCCATCACCCTACTGACCAAGATCTGAAACTGGAAGAGTAAGTGTAGCTGTTAAAGATGTTCAAAATAATCTGCATTAACAAGGTAAGCTTTATACCTCATCCACATCTTTTATGGTTATAAAATTGGAAAAAAAGGAAAAAAAAAGTGTTCAGGAAATAAGCTTTTTTTTTTCTTTTTTTTTTTTTTTTTAACAAAAACCTTCTGCTGTCAGCAGCTCAGGAGTCATTCAGGAACACTGACAGAACACCACATCTTGGCACCTCTACTTTAGGCAGAAAGTGCCAGGGCATAGGCATCTGAGAGAAATGTGAAGAGCATACTTTTAAACCTTAAAAATTATCACTTCTAGGAATAGGTAAAATTTAGGACTAGAGCAGAAGGATTGCAGCTTTTCTGAATCTATGCCCTTTGGAAACTCAAGCTATTATTTTCTAAAGGTTAAAGCATTTTTGACGTACAACAGTTGCTTCATTCAGCAGCTTGCCCTACAGTGGCAAAATCTAGATGTGGATGATCTGTTTCTGGAAGTTTAAGGTCAAACTGGTCGTTCCAAAGTCTGAAGTGAAGGTGACCATGAATATGCCATCCAGCAAGGAAAGCTTTAGCCAAATAGGTTGTGCTAGTGGCCAGGCAACCTAGGCATGTCTCCAACTGAATGACTGTTCTCTGTGCTAAGACAAAATGCATGACCTTCTTTAGAAGCCTGAACTACAGAACTCATTCATTTCCAAAACCTGAGGGCAATCATAACTGCACTGCTGATTTAGTTACTGGCCCTGAAGTAGGCAAACAAACAAAAGAAGCCCCAACCCAAAACTACCAAACAAAACACCCCAAGTTTTCCTACAGGAATATCAGTTATTTCACAAGGTACCACGTAATAAAAATATTGGCAGAATTAAGTAGCGACAAGTAATGCTATGCATGGGTGACTGATGCTTAATCACATGAAAATCTATATGCCATATGCATGAATTCCTCGAGAATTTATCTGGAGCAGTGTTCTGAAAATGTTGCTTGTTTATATGAGTGCCAGAAGGTAACAGTATTTCACAAGTAATAATTGGAAAGGCTGAGACATGGGGAATAAATAGAACCTTTTAATAAAACTTCTTATTGATAGAGATGGTTTTATTCTAATTTTTTTCCAAATGCTAAGATCAGCTTTTCTTTAAAAATAATATAAAATATTGCTTCATAATAAGATATCAGCCATAGTTTTACCTGTACTGTAATATGCTTCCTAATATTCCACAATTTCTGGCCATGCCTGGATATATTGAAGTGCCCTTAGCTTTGCCTCAGGCCCTTAGTACCTCCAGCTGTTATATTATTGGCTGATTTACTGGGAAAATAAAGAGTAGAAATACATAAATGAACATTTCTGTTGCTACCTAATCAGGAGAAAAGAGACATTTTCTCTCTCTCTAAAGCAGCAGAGGCTCCTTTTATAAATGTGAACCATTTACAATCAGCAGCAGCCTTATGAGCTGACAATGTAGTGTGGACTGATTTTTTCTAGAATTACACTTAAAATACAGTAGTAACATAATTATTAAAATAAATTTATATCTTAAATAACCAAAATTAAATTCCATAACTGCAGTGCAAATTATTTAGGTGAATTAAACTCGGATGTCTCCACATGCTCAGTATTAAATTGCAGCAAATTTCACCTGGGTCCAGCATGTATGTTAAAAAAAAAAAAAAAAGAAAGAAAGAAACTCGTGACATCCCTCCATATCAAAATGTTTTGGTTATCATTCTGTTTAAATAGTAACATTTTATTTTTTAAGCACTTAGATTCTTGATCTGAATCCATATTCATGGAGGTCTGCTGTAATCCACTTTACCACTTAATGTTGCAATTCAAATGTTCAGTAAGAAGCAAAGCCCTCCAGAATAAAGCATGAATATTACCGTGTGGGGGCTGTAAAGAGAAGACTATTAGAATATATCACCAACACACTAGGGGACCATTTAGTGCACTGCTCTAAATACATCATTTAATTACAATGGAGACATTACTTCATGTTTCTACTGATGTAAGTATTATTAGAATTCATGATATTCGCAGGCTACTGTGGGCCATTACATTGGCCATAAGCTATTCCATAAGATTTACTACTAAAGGCCCGCAAGGGTATTTGAGCATTCATGGATTCTGTGGCAGTAGGCTTTTATCTAAGACACATAAGTGAGGGACAACCGAGTTATTATCTCTAAGAAACATAGCTTAATATTTTGGATTCTAAAGGTTAAGGTACCATAAATCCTGAATTACTCTGAGATATCACATAAAAAGACATTTTTATTTTATTTTACTCTACTCTGCCTCTTAAAATATTTTATGATGGCAGTTTCTAGAGTTGTACCGTGTTGTTTACATTCAGTCCCTGGATGCATCAAACCCACTGACACAGCATTTTCGTTAAACTGCTCTAATGGAGGCAAAAAACATGCAGGGATATTCACACACACCCACACACACCCACCCCCATTTCTGCTTTCTCATACATGGTGCTCCCAGTGTGATTGGTCTGTCACCCTGCTTTGATGAGAGTCACTGCAGACTTCCCTGTGCCATGGAGGGCCTTGTTAGGGAGCTAGTGGACAGTGTCCAGCAGGTCCTACTGGAGGCAGTAGGAATACTGTGCATATGGAAAAGTAAATACAAATCTCTGGCATTTTGAAGCTGATAGCTGGTAATGTTAAAAGTGTGACATTTTCTTCTGCAGATGATCTGCAGACCTTTAACAGTGCATGATGTTAGCTGGGTTTTCAAATACTTTTCTTAATTATGACAGTAAACAAGCAGCTTGCATTTAACTCTACTCCTCCAAAATAGTTTAGACTTCATATGTTATCATTAGGACTCATTATCCAGTTTCTTTATTTTTGCATAAACATAGCTGTACCACATTCAAGCAAATAACACATGATGTATTATGAAGGATGAGTCAGTCTTTCAGACAGACCACAGCAAGTGTTGCTGGCGCAGTGCAGATCCAGCAGTCAGGCCAGCTCCCTGCAGCCTTGCCAGGGAGGCAGCATCCTCCAGAAAAGAGTTGGAGCATGGCACTGCCTCTCCCACCAAGGAGCACAGTGTAAGTGGACAGGTCTGTGATTTGCTATTTCAAACAGCAATTCTTTGGTATCAACCCAGGAAGTCTACTCAATTAATCCAGTCTTGGTTTCTTAACTAAATGTCACAATTGGAATCTGTTGATTTTGGTGGATAATACTGGGTGAATTCCTAACCTTCCTAACACTGAATAAAGCTCAAGAACATTTTCTGTAACAATTATAACACCTGTGCACAAATTATCTGAAATTTGAGGAGAGTCAAAATTGTTTTAGGAAAACTAGAAAATCAGAGATATCCGCTAGTAAATTCTCCAGGACAAGAACCATTCTTCTTCTACTAGTTCCAATTTTTTGCCCTTCCACATTCTGCTTTTATCTTGAGCCCATTGATTGCTAGAGCTTAAGAAGCAATAATAGAGAAGAGGCAGTCCTTTGCAGTTTTGCAGCTATCAGGAGGGCTGACAAGAATTTTCCTTACACAAAACAAAGAGGTACAGAAAGACTGGTCTTTTGTAGCTTGTATTTAAATGTTAAATAAACAGTGAACTTTTAATTAAAATATAAAATTTAGGCCTTACACTTTTTTTCTGATAGCTTTACTTAATACAAATTAGTCATTCCACCTTACTTTATTCTGTATGTTTTAATGGCTGTCTTAAGGATATACAGAGCTCTATTTGGCCAAAAAAAAATCATTTTAGATGCAGAGAGTTGGTTGTACTTCTTCATAAAGAACTTTGAATCTAAAGTTCCATCTGTGTTATCTGTGAAGCCAGAGACTCCACAGAAGTCTGTATTTTTTCTCAGACTGCTCTAGAACCGGTACAGGGTTTGGGAGTAGTGGACTGCATGCACCATGCCAGAAGTATGTGAAGTGCCATAGAGCAATTGCTTGGGTTGCCTTTTGTTCCAGTCGTTGAGTCCGCTGAGGGCTGAAATTGATTTTCCTTATGTTAGCATGTGAAGGCTCTGCCCCTTGACCCGCTGCCGGCGAGCGTGCAGGGCACACAGAGGCTGCAGCTTTGCAGGAGTAAGCAGCACTATGGCTCTTATCTCTGGTACATTCTTCTTCCAAAATTGTTCTCTCCCCTGTGACTTTCTTTCCTACCTTATTCTGCACTTTGCAGTGATGCTGAATTGTCCCATAAATATTTTGTATGCCTGAAACAATATTTTTTTTCTTCCAACAGCATAATATTTTTAAAGGTAGCAGAAGTGGTTGATCTGTATTCATGAACCAGATAATACTGTTGAGTGCAGTCAAGCACATTGCCAGCAATTGGTAGTATGGGCCATCTACTCTATGCCATTATTTCTGTGCAGCTTAATTCTGTATAAAACATTCTGCTCATATGTCACTTTTGCCAGTGGTGATGCAATGATATGTAAAACAGGGAAAACTGAACAGAGAGCACAATTTTAAAACCAAGCTCAGTGATGTTCACAATGTAACTGTCTTCAGAAATTTAAGAAATACAGATTTTGCTAGATGAGTAAGTTCTTTTTGTCTCCTTTCCTCAAAAAAAAAATTCCATCCCTCCTTCTCCTCAGTTTTGTTGCTATAGTTAACTCATCCACTGCCTCAGCTTATGTCCTGCTGCAGACCACGAGACGAAATCCACCAGAAATTACGTTGTCAGAGCTGTGATTAACACAGCTGTCCAAAGTCATATTGCCTTATTGGGGTCTTTGAATGTAAATTTTCATACTCTGTATGAGATTTATTTTTCTTTTAAATTTGAACATCCACAAAACATACATATACATCTAGTCTGGAGTATTAAAACATGCTCATGGCTTTTTACCTGTTAGGAAGAAAGGGAGAATGTGTTAAATCAGGAAGAACAAGCCATGTTTCAATGCCTGCTCTCAGTAGGTGGCACTCTTTCCTCTGAGTATGTGCCGAGTGAAAACCTCAGCAAGTCTGTTCTCAAGGTTCTCGGTTTAACTTAGAAGCAAGAATGGGGTCCGGCAATTTCTGGTTGCTGAAAGCTCAGACCACTTTTTGCAAGAGATGTGGTATTACTTTCTTGTATCCTTGCAACTACAATCTCTGTATCTGCATTTTCTCTGTGGTTTGAGAGATTTGTTGCTCATAGTATTCCCCACCAACACCCACAAAATAGAATTGACGTATGTCTGCTTTGAATGACTGACAAGGTCCTCACCAGAGATGCTTCCATGTCATTAATTAGTGAAGTTATTTTCTAATCATCTACAGACTGTGAAATATTTTTGGTCTTTGAGATATCCCACATCTATAAGATTTCATTTCTTTTAGTTCTTATTTTCTAACAGTGGGGTAATGAAGAAGTAGTGTTTTCCCATTTTGGAGGTTTAAATGGACTTGTAACTAAAATGAAGGAAAAAGTGCATGTCTATATTCATTGATAATACTTTGAATTATTTTTTCTTTGCTGTGCAGAGGGTTATCATTGGTATTCTTATTCAGAACCATTCACAGGGAGAAAAATTGCATTGTAAACTAGAGGCAAGTAAGAAGAAAAATGGAGGGGAAGGGGAAAAGAATAAAAAGAGTTCAAGAATATAATACCACTTCTTAATGCATCTTAAATAGAAATTAAATGCTTTCCAATAAAGAAAGCATCATGTGGTCTTTACCTGCCATCTCTTGCACTAGTGCAGTTCTAAGAGTAATAGGAACTACACCCCTCTGTGTGACAGAAGATGTAGATGTTTTCAGAATTTAAAGATCAGTAATGCAAAAACCTTTGGATGTAATTTGGGAATATTTTGGGATAATCAGAATAGTAATGGGAACTGGATTATTTTTTAGTTATTATCAGAAATGCAACAACTTGTCTGTATTTGTGTTTTATTTCCTCTGTTAAATTTCCCCACTGGCTAAGGTACCAAAGAAAAAATGAGACTGGGAAAGTTAAGATTCTCCAGTGGTGAGGAGGTAGAGAAGCAGTTAAAAAAAAAAGTCTTTACCTGGGGTGGGAGAATGAGTAAGACCACACTGAAGCAAATCATCATTCTGAAAACAGACCAGTATCACTGAGAGTCAAGGGGATAGCTTTTCCTCTCCTTTGGAAGACATCCTTTCTCTATAGGAACTTCCGGAAAGCATTTAGGAAATTGTCAAAGCAGGGATCTTCAACATTTGGAAAAGCAGTGAAGTTTTGACTGCATTTTCTCTGTCCTGTGCTGGTTGCTTGTCTACTTTCCCCACCTCACTTTTAGTATCCAGTGCTTTCACTTCAGGTCCTATCAACCATCCTTCCAAGCTTTGTTACTCTCCTCTGCATTTGCAAGTGTCCCTTTCCCAAAAGATCTTATGACTTTGGACACTCTCACTCTTTCCCCTGCTTGTTTCAACCCCCCCGCGCCATTACTTCCTGTCCTGCAGTAGCAAATCACTGGTGTGCAGTCTCCCTGGCTCATTCCACTGGTGTTCTCCAAGCCATTTGCTGAAAAGTAGTAATGTTATGTACCCACCTGAATAGGTGAGTTAAGTACATTTTTCTTCTTAATCTCTAAAAGGTTGGTATGGAATGGAATATACTTCTGAATATTTGTATTAAATAGCTGGTGAGAGCAAAGGACCCCTAGACTCTGCTGTCACTGCTGGGACAGGTAGGTTAAGCCACAGCATACACCTAACTTTTATTTGAAAGCCAAGTGAGAAGCTAACTTGGTGGTGCAAATGTAATTCTCTAATGTCATGCTGGGAAAAGAAAGTAGAATGGTTTAAGTGTCTTCATAGATGTCACTTCTATGAAAGTGACACTTTATTTGCCCCATCACATGTGGCTAATCTCCTTTCTCTTTAACTAGAGTTTTAAGATAATCCGAAACTTAGATGTGGCCTCACCAGCCATGGTGTCTCCTGTTTATGTAGGTATGGAGTAAATTTGAAAATGCAAAAGAATTAGCTGGCACACTAGGCTTTTTGTGAACCTATGTTTTCATAGAATCATGGTTAAAGAGATGTAGAGAGTTCTCCTAGTATTACTATAACTTAGGAATGGAATTGTAGCTTAAGGGAAACAGAGTATTGACCTTGTATTTGTGATGGGGAAAGTGCAACTCATCAGGATGCAGGTTTTGCCCCTCCCTTCTTTCTTGCTCTTGCTGTCTCTCTCTTTCCCTCCCTCGCTCTCTCTCAGTTTGATTTTCTTTTAATTCTTCTCTCTTTAGGTGATTATATCACATAGCCATAAATACTGCGTCATCTGCCTCTAGACAGATTATTATATTTAGTATGTAAAAATGAACATAGAAAATTCTACTTTGCATTACAATCAATAATTTTAGCAATATAAAATATGTCCA
Source organism: Passer domesticus (assembly GCF_036417665.1). Taxonomy (NCBI): domain Eukaryota; kingdom Metazoa; phylum Chordata; class Aves; order Passeriformes; family Passeridae; genus Passer; species Passer domesticus. The sequence goes on from NC_087483.1 coordinate 25,893,405, forward strand.
GAAAATTAATTTTTTAACTTCTGTAATGCTTTTAAAATATTTTTTCTGTATTCATCACATATAAAAGACCCAACAAACTGGGTAAGCAAGAATAGGAAATCACTGTGTTTGAGAGCTCAGCTTTGCAGTTGATCCACACTACTGCAGGTAGTTGTACCCTTTACATTTGTACACAATTCATAATGGGTACCAAAATGCAGAATAATTATATACAAGAGAAATGGTACAGCATGAAAAAAGTGCCATTCAGGATAAACCACATCTTAAAGCAGAAGGAAAAAACACAAATTTTATGCACCACTCCAGTCTTACCTTGGCCATTAATAGTGTTTTTGCATGGAGTGATTTTTTAATATACAATAAGCATAAATATGTAATAGAATTTAATATAAATAAAAACATTTACACAATGTAACATGGCATAAATCCATTAATTGCTAGGTAATTATACCAATTGAAATCAGCTGAGAACTATCACCAAATGAAAAAGTAAGTTCACAGTTCAAATAGTAAATTGAATTTTGTTAACCATAATATTTTTGGTAGAATTTTGCACCTGATAAACTTAAAACCAGCATTTTTTAATCTTCATTTATTTTCATTTTTATTTCCTTGACACATCCAATCCTATTTCAGACTTCCGGTTCTTGAAGAAGCAAAAGTATCAACCATATAGTATGTATTCTCTTCCCCACAGAGCACAGATCTGGCCTTTGGGGGACAGATGAAACCGTACTTTCAAATTAAGCACCAAGCAAAATGTCCACAGATATTCTGGTGCATCCTGTTTAGAACTCTTTTCCTACTGCAAGAGCCCAGCTTACAAGCCTGCCCTCAGTAAATTAAAGAGAAAAAAATCACTTTCTTCAGATGTCATTCCTCTGTATGCACTCATTTCTCCAAGGCTTAAGATCTAAAATTCCTGTAACAATTTGGCCTGGAAAGATGAATAGCTTTTAAAACATTGTGTTGATTGTATTAATTGGGAAGGGAGTAATGGGTTTAGAATAACTGGAACAGTTTTTAAACAGCTTGATTACAAGGATTATCACACACACATTGAGAAAGACAAATCTAGGGAAATGAGAATAATTTCGGGCTTTCCTGGGCATGCATTTAAAGTAGAGAAATGTAGAACTAAAAGCAAATAGCACAACCTGTTTTAATCAAAGTAGTCTAGCAAGAAACAATCAATTAAAGAACAGTCTGATTCTCTGTGACATCAATGTATGAAAATCTGTTAGACGCCAGATTGTGTCTCAAGACACATATGATGAACTGAACAAAATGACCTGCTAATAGCTTTTACGGGTAATAAATGCATCATGTTATTGGTAATTCTGCAGATGGTAAATCAAGCTAATATCCAGGCTGAAACAAGCTACTTGTTAAATATACTTCAAAAATGTTCCTCCTTGTTATTCCATAATTGTGTCACACAGAAAAATAAGATGATTGCTACTTACATTTAGGCATTTTAAATTAAGATGTGTTTCAACATGCAGACATTTTAATTTTCAAATTCTTTAGACGGAACATTTTCCTAACTGATCGGAGCTTTTGAAGCACAGCATTTGTATTTAGATTAGCAGCTCTATCTAAATTGTTTCATAGAAATGTTCTGTTTTACTGTTCATGATATATTTTGAAAGAGATTTCACAATGTCTAATATTAATCTGAAGCTGCTATTCAGGATGCAGGATTTTCAATTGCACAGATGCAAACCATTTCCAAATGGGGATTTCTAGATTCCAAGATGCTGTAAAAATGGAGTTAATCAATCCGTAGCAAAACAAAACTTCAGATGTATAGACATCAGTTATAATTTTTTCAATGTATATAAAATTATTTAGTTTACATCCCCAAAGAAGACTGATTATTAAAAAAGGGATGAATTTATCCACCAAATTCCATGTACATCCAAGGCAGATAAAATATCAAATCATTGGCTTAAAAAAATATTTGTATAAGGTAGATAAACCCCAAAATCTCACTCAAAAATGGCAAGTGAAAAAAAATAAGTAAACTTAAAAAAAACCATTCCATTTCTTTATGCCAAGGATTTTACAGAATTGAGGAGTATGTAATTTTTATATTGCTCCCCATCAGCTTTTAATAATAAAAAAGTAAATTAATTTTCCAGGTAGCAATTATTTACCACAGAAAAGCATCTACCAGCAATACTAAATTATATTTTTGTGGCTACCCAATTCAGTACTTATCTGCAACAATTCAAATGTATATTCAATGCTCAATTATTATAATATCTGTTACAGGGTGTTTTTGACAAGCTAATTCATCATGAAACCAGAAAATTATTGGAAAACCTTAATAAAATTTGATGGCATGACTCTAACATGTTAGATACTGCAAAACCATATGGGCAACCAAGAGTCACAGGCAGCAAAAAGCAATTGTGATGAGGCAACAAAATCAAAAATATTCAAATCAGGGAATCTTTTGAATACACTGCTTCTCCCAGATTCTTGTGAAAACATGGTGGCCTTGACCCTACCTCAATGCTTTCATTCTTTTTCTACATTTCTGCATCAGATCTAGTCACATAAATAACATCTTTTGTTACTAGCCACTTACTATATTTGTTCTAGCTACTCTCCTCATTACCCCCCACTTGAACTAAGAGGTGTAGCTAGAGTTTGTAATGGCTCTTCTCAACAATTTACCATTGCATCAAACCCATAGAGCTCTTGATAAATGTTCAATATTAACAGCATCTAGGCTTTTTTTCAATTTTAGAATTATTTTGCTCAATGCATTCATGATCTGTTGTGATCATTTTCAGTGAATAAAGAATTAAAGTTATCAGTGGAGAACCTGGAGGAAAGTGATTGTTAAATCTCTTTGTGCTATTAGGATACTCAACATATTTTCCTGTGATGGAAGAAGGATTGTTGCTTGAAGGGAAGGAGACACATCAATGGGATCTTCTGGCAGTGCCACTGCAATTGTAGTTTCTGTCAAAAACCCCCAACAAATACTGGTCAATATAGTCTGAATCCTGTGTTGTGAGGGCCATGCTCAGACACCTTTGCTCACATTGATTGAAGTGTCTCTTAAGTTCACTCAAAGGTGGCAGAACACTACTTTCAAGGTATATAGAAAGAAGTATTCACTTCAGAAATTATTGCAACTTTGGCCAGTTGTGGAAAAGGCAAAACATCATTTGAATTTTCTGATTTTGGTTGAATTGTAATTATATATAGCCACAGATAAAAGATTGAGTGAGGTATTAATCAAATTATCAGGACTTAATTTTAGGTCAATGGTCTTTAATATTTTTACAAATTTTCTGGATTTGCGAGTCAAATGTACATAAAATAAGTTTTCCTGTAATACCAAACTAGGATATGCTGTGGTCTTTCTTGAGAGTAGAGAGGCCTTACAGAGAGATCTGCGTAGGCGAGAGAGCTGAGCAATCTCCCACCTTATGAAAATTAACTACAGCAAACTACAACTACGTTTCTCCACCTGGGATGGGGAAATCCTGTTTATATACATAAATATAGGGATGAGAGGCTGAAGAGTTTTCCTGCAAAAAGACACCTGCAGTTTGGGTTGATGGCAAGTTGATAGGAGTCCACATTGTGCCTTGGCAGCCAAAAGGCCCAACTGTGTCCTGGGGGTCATCAGGCACAGCATCGCCAGCCAGGTACAGGATGGGATTGTCTGCTCTGCTCTGCAATGCTGTAGCCCCACCTCAAGCACTGTGTGCTGTTTTGGGTGCCACAAAAAAAGACATCAAACTACTGGAGTGTGTCCAGAGGAGGGTGACCAAGAAGGTGAAAAGTTTTGAAGGCAAGAATTAGGAGGAGCAGCTGAGGTCACTTGTTTGTTGAGCCTGGAAAAGAGAAGGCTCAGGGGTGATCTCATTGCAGTTGACAACTCCCTCAAGGGCTGTGGTGGATGGGGAGCTCCTCTCCTCTCCTCTCCTCTCCTCTCCTCTCCTCTCCTCTCCTCTCCTCTCCTCTCCTCTCCTCTCCTCTCCTCTCCTCTCCTCTCCTCTCCTCTCCTCTCCTCTCCTCTCCTCTCCTCTCCTCTCCTCTCCTCTCCTCTCCTCTCCTCTCCTCTCCTCTCCTCTCCTCTCCTCTCCTCTCCTCTCCTCTCCTCTCCTCTCCTCTCCTCTCCTCTCCTCTCCTCTCCTCTCCTCTCCTCTCCTCTCCTCTCCTCTCCTCTCCTCTCCTCTCCTCTCCTCTCCTCTCCTCTCCTCTCCTCTCCTCTCCTCAGCAGTGACAGGACACAAGGACATGGAATGAAGTCACATCAGGGGAAGCTCACGTTGGGCATTAGGAAAGGGTCCTTCACTGAGACTGTGGTTGGTCACTGGAACAGGCTCTCCAGGGGAGCTGTCGTGGCACTGAGCCTCTCAGAATTCGAAGTGTCTGGACAATGCTCTTAGCTCTGTGGTTTAGGTTCAGGTAGTCCTGCAAGGAGCAGGGAGTTGGACTCAATGATCCTTATGGGTCCCTTCCAACTTGAGATAATCTAGGATTCTAAAATAGCTGATTGTTTAAGGAAATTGGAATCTCATTGAAAAAAAGATTACTTCCAGAAAACAAATAATTCATTATGAGATATTGTCACATGTCTGTCCCTCAATACAGTGTGAATATGAGAAATCATCCTGTGTTTCTGTGTATGTTCTGACTTATTTTTAAAGGTTTTTATAACGTTTAGGTCAAAACATAATATTTACTGTATGTACAAGAAAAGCCATCAGAATAGTACTACTGTTGTAAGTCCTAGCCAACTCATCAAAAATCTGCTTGTGGTGCTGAAGCAGACTATCTATTTTCTTGGTGAACAGGTTAAAAATGGAGAAATTCCATGAGTACCTCTGTTTCCATCCTTCCCTCTTCATTCACCATCTGCTTGTTTCAAACAGGCCAGAAATTCTGCTTTATATCTCCAATGAAACTGTTTAGTATATTAAAATGGGTATTAATTGAATATTAAATTATAATGATAAAGTCAAGAGTTACTGGGCTAGTGTTTCCCCTCAGTCATAAAAATTCTATGAAAATTTCTACTTGAGATTCACTTAGTACCAACTTGGAAAGGGTTTTGGCTCTCAGCAAAATACTCCTTGTTGATGGCCACATCATCATTATCCCTTTGACTCTTGACACAGTGCCCACTCCAGGGTTGCTTTATTATGGTAAGTACTGAAAAAAATCCAGAGCAGGCAGTGTGGTGAAGACTGTGGTTTTCAGCAGAAGTTCTCTCTCCATCATTTTTATTCAGTATAATGTAGTAGTTGCCAGAGGCACTGTGCAAACGTACAAATTTACTGTTGCTGCCCCAAAGAGTTAAAAAGCTAAAGAGTATTAACAGTTAGCATGGAAAGATCTGCCTTTCCATTTTGCCTGAAAAAGGTAGAGTAACCTCTATGAAGCAGTTCCTAACCCAGAGTTAGTTCTGTCAGATTGGAGAATATGTGTAGTGAGAAAAGATGCATGAGAAAGGGGTAGCCGAGAGATGACTGGGATGTTGCCTGCAGCAGGATTTGGTTCTGACCTGTTTTTCCCATTTCTGTTCCATTAGTGTAGTCATATAAAAGTTTTTAGAGGCATTCTTATTTTATGAACTGCTTTTCTTTCCAGCCACCTACCACTTTAGGAAGGTTAGATGACTCTGGCAGATTATTTTCTCAAATCGTTATCAGTTTTGTTTCTTCAAAAGCAAGAAAACAAAATATTTTGCTCCTTCATCTTTTAAAAAGCTGAATAATATTTTTTTCTGTAATCATAATTCTCAATAATTTTTATGTATTTAAAAGCAAGAATCAGTTTTGGGTGCCACAAGCCATAGCTTTTACAGCCACAGTGATGTTGATATTCTGGATACCCTGTAAGTTAATAGCTTAGGAAGAACTCAAAGAACCTGACATTAAAGCTTCTGTTTTCTCTCTGGATGATCAGAAGAGGGAAATCAAGTGCTGTACATGTTAAGAAATGATATTTTTTGTACTAAAATTTATTTAAAATTAAGTCTATCATATGAGTTTAAATATTGCTCTAAATTCTAAAATATAATCTCTTGGTAGATATTTAGTGCAAATTGAAAAAGCTTAAATGGCTTAAAAATGGCTTTGAAGCATTATGTAGAAGCAGAGATCATTTATAAATGATGGGACATTAATGGCTTCCTTCTACATTTAGCATAAGACTTTGAAGATGAAATGGAAGTGTCTCACTGCAGAAATTCACAACATATATGTATCTCTAAAAGTTTATTTAGTTTAAGTATTTATTTTGAGATTCTTTATGCTTGTGTAATAATTTGAAATTCAGAACAGTAAATTTTTTATGACAGTTTGCTATCTAGGACAGAACCTTTTCCATTTTGTTTTAGGTTTTATTTTATTGTAGACATATTGGCTAAATTACTGGCTTGTTATTTGCTCTCTTTTCTGACATTGTGTAATCCATCTGGCTTTGAGGAAAAACAACGTCAGTTCATGAATGAAATAGCTTTAAATTTAAGAGGAAGAGATATCTTATAGGTGTACTATTCCAGTTGAAATCCTGTGGTGTAGGATCTTAAGTACCTGACTCCCATGCCTGTGTCAAGGAGAGCAGAAACAGCTAAAAATAATGTACAATTGCCTTAGACCTGGAATAAGTCATGATTTTAAATGATTCCATTATGGAGGAGTTATACTATGGGCTATTTTGCTCCTGGCAGAGTTGTATGGAGTAGTTCGTGTTTAATAAGAATGAGGACAGAAAACTAGATAGGTTTAAAAAATATAAATTTACGCATTTTTCTAGATGAACATATTAAAGTTTGTCAATTTGTCAGTGTACCTTTTTGTCCCAAAAAAAAAAAAAAGGAAGAAAGGGGAAAAAAGAGAGAGAGGGATTTTGAATTAGCAATCTTCAGCATTGTCTTGTCCAGACTAGACTGAAAGGTAATAGCTGTAGATTTCATAGTCTGCTACAGTACAGCTCACTCCTGTTGATAAAAGGGAGTTGGTCAGAATATTTGACTAAAGAAATTGTAAGTTCTTCCAAATTCTAGATAATATTTATTTTTAAGTCAATTTAGCATTTCTGATAATCATAAGTGACATATACTGTTTGGTGCTGGGGAAAATCGCTCATTTTGAAATAGAGATTTTCCAAGATGATTAAGGTGTTTTTTCTGTATAACTAAAGACCATACCAAAAAACCCCCAAAAACCCCAAATCCAAAACACTAAAACAAAACAAACTAAATTGTGTTTAGGAGTCAGCCATCTAGAATCTAGAAGTTCAAACTTTTAAATGTCCCCACAATTTTCCCTCAATGAGTGACTGTAGGCAAGAAATAGAAGGCATAAAATAAGGAATATTGGATCTAAATTTCCTTTTTTTCAAATTCATTTTAGGACATGGTTCAGAAAAATGCTCAAAAGTATGTCTGACTTTAAGAAGCAAGTCGTCCTTTATTTCTCAGAGACTACACACACCTCTAGGATTACATTAAGTGTATTTTGCTGCATGGATGTAGAAGAAAAAAAATTAAATGTTGGAGTCCAGGAGTGAATAGCACACCTTAAATCATTATCTAGTAGTCAGGTGTTACCTGCTTGAATTTGTTTTTCACACTTGATAAAATATTTTGCAAAAAACAGTTGAGGTGAGGTCAAAGGAAAGAAGAAGCTGGTGGGAACAGGGGTGTATACAGCTTAAAAGCCAAGGTTAGTGTTAAACTTCACTGACAAATTTGACCTTTTAAGTGGCACAATTGGAGGCAAGGTTAACCATTCCTTTTTCCCATCCTTGTCCAGCTGAAATGGCATTCCCCACGAGCACAGGCAAACAGAACTGCAGAAATTAGCAAGCAAGTTAATTTTAGTACAGATTCCTAGACAATCCCCAGACACTCACCAGTAAACACAATGTAAGGAGGGTTAGAACATGGCCCAAGGAAAGGGTTTCTTCCTCTTCATATGCCTGAGGTTATTTTGCTGGGAAATACATCTTTCAGTGTACTGTAATTGAAACTACTCTCATGCTCTGTTTCGGCCTTCTGATAAGCACAAAGTGTTACCTTGTAGACCTGACAGACTGACTCTGCCCTGTCCCCCCGTAACTCACAACTGGCAGAGTCCATAGAGAGACAAACTCAACCTCCTACTCCCCAGGCTTAGAAAATGAGATTGAAAATTTTTTCCAACCACTTCTGTTGTTTCAAATAGTTAATAAATGTCTAATGACAAAGCAAAAGAGACAAATAAAATATTCTTCTTTTTAGTCTGCTAGGAGGTTGATTCTATGCCTTTGACAGCATTTTTAAGAAAGTCAGTTCTCCCTTTCTGTTGTAGCCTTTGTGCTTCAACAACAACAAAAATGATTTGGAAACAGACATTGTCAAGCTCCTTAGAGCAGCTTTAGAAAACACTCACAGAAACCAAATCCCATCCCACACTGAATGTCTCTTTTTTAGTCAATGCTGAATGTTATTCTCCACCAATAACCCATATTCCCAAACTAACCCAGCTCTTACTGCTTTATCGTAAGTCTTGCACTATTTAATGCTGTACTTGAAGCATCAGCTGCTGGACACAAGCGATAACAAGAGACTCTCACCTTTCATTTTAAAATGTGCATGTTTCTAGCTTTCATAGCTGTGGAGAACAGCTTGAAAATATCATCCAAGAATAACTGAAAATTCAGAAAAAAAGAAAAAAATACCATTTTGTGCAAATCTTTGAATTTAGTCTCAGGACTGGCACTATTGCAAAACTAAAATTGCAATGAATAAACAAAGATTAAAGATTCAGTTTACCTGGAAGATGAAAACACATGAAAAGATAGTAGGGTCTGAATATTTTTTTTCAGGTCTATTACATATTATCTTTTACTGACAAAAAGAAGTCCCAGGATTATTAAAAATGTATAGTGATAAGATACAAAATTATTGTCAGAATGCTATTATCAATGCAAAACCACTTACACTACTCAAAATATGACTCTTCTACCTAACAATTAATGTTGTGCACTAGAGGACATTGTGACGTTCTTACTATGGAAAACAGCTCTGTGTAGTGGCCTACTGTTCTTAATTACACAACAAAGCATCATGTTTCTCCCATGCTAAAAGCAAAATGAGAGTATAACTGCTTAGGTAAGCTTAATTAGGCTCCAGCACTAATGCTAACTTCGTTCTTTGAATAATTCCAACCCCTAATGCTAATTCAAAATACATGAAATTGTAACAGTAAAAGAGCTCCACATTTACCTTGCCTAGTATGTAAGATGCATTTAAGAAAGTGCTCTATAAACTCTGAAACAATCTTGGACTGTTGTGGGTTTTTTTTATTTTAGTTGAAACTGAAGCAATTTCATCAATAATAACTCACCTTCCAAGGGGAAAAGAGGAGAATTATGATAACTCGCATGCCTTTGGAAGAGCTTTACCTGCTGTGATAAGCCTATTTGACTACATGGCTGCAAGAACAGTGACTTTTTGACATCAATTCCCATAAGGATATCTCTTCCAAAGCTTTGGTTTTCTTTACAATTTAATTCAGTTGCCCTGTAGTGGAACCCCTGATGTCTGGATATTGCCTCTGCAGCTTTCCTTCTCATGGTCCAGGTTTTCTTCCCTACATGACCGTTGTTCAACCTGACATGGCACTGCTAATGTTGGTTGATGAATGATAATTCTGCTGGGAAAAGTAACAGTATAATATTAGATTACTAAAGCTTGTTGACATATTTCAACTTTTAAAATGTGAAAAAAATCCCAACAAGAACAGTTCAGTAAACTTACGCTAAAAACTGCTAAGCGGTATTTAAATAATGTATGCAAATGTAAGACTCCAGATGTATGAATAGGTCAATATTCTTCAGTCCTTTTCAGACAACACAAAGTTCAGATTTGCTGGACTGGGCTCTGACTTCTTTTTCTAGGTGTTTACCTTTGTTTGGTTTTTTTTTTTCCTTACTGGTAGTATACATGAGAGATCTTCATATAAGCACACATTTTACAGTTTAAGCTTTAATATACCCTTAATCTTCTAGAGCTATATTTATTTAGACTGAGAAATAAAATTAAAAGATAGTATTGAAATCAGTGTATCAAAAGAACAACTATGATATATATGTTTGATATTTATTTATCATGGCTTGAGGAACTACACATACCTTAAGCTAAGCCAAGAACCACTATCAGTTGCAATTTCTGATACTGAAGAATTTCGTAGCTATGACTAGTAGTGAAATCCACTGAAATTGCAGTCAGTAGGAATACCTCCTAGCATAATATATTACTTGACATGAGTAATGGTGGCAGAATACACCCCTATGAGGATTGCACAACTAAAGATTGGTACATTAAGTTGAAATACTCCCCTGTAGTATTTCCTGATCAAGACTTGTCAGTGTACTCAGAGCCTCATCTGTTATTCCTTATATTGCCTCCTGGGCACTGTTTTTGTTTTGGGATATGTCTTCTGGTTGGTTGGTTGGTTTTGGAATTTTTGGTGGTTTTATTTTTTTTCCCTTTGTTTTGTTTTGAGTACTTCATGTAATATGCTATGAGGTTATTCACCTGGAGTCTAAGTCACACATCAAATTCCTTTTGAAAGAAGAAATCTTCTGTAAGAACTTGTGTAGCTTAGCTCTGTAGGAAAAGGAGAAATTTTAAACAAATTTCTCAGGGGTTTAATAATACTGATATGTTCCTAAGAGAAGCAGCTTATTCTGTGCTTATTCCATGATATCTTAGAAGATGATGGATGAGAATTGAAGAAATATGGTAGATTGTAGAATTCTTCTCAGATATTGGAGAGGAATAGAAACATCTTGCTACTCTACTGTTGGAAAATGATCAAATATTTATCCATGGGAAAAGATTTCTTGGCATTATGTTATACCATAGGAAAATTGCCTTCTGTTCAGTACATACTGGGAAAGAGTTTTGTTGGGAGAACAGACTGATACATGCATCCCAATTTCACTGCCATACAACTTTTTCCACAAACTGTGAAAATGATTATTTGGAACTGTGAGCAAACTGCAATCCCATTCCTATGATGTTTTGTTTCCAAGAAAGGTGCTGTAGAAAGAACGAGCATCAATAGAATATCTGTTCTAAATTTAGGTGATGGAGCAATAGTTCCTAGCACAACATAAAAAAATTACACAGGGAGAGTTTCATGAAGATGACAGAGACAAGAAAAAACTTCAAAACTCTTTTAGGCCAGGCTTAATCAGGCAAGAGAATAAAAGTTATATAAACCCATCCCATATGTGCCAGATTATGTCAGCTTTTAGGAAGCCAGAAATGCCCTATTCTACACATAGGTCATAGTCTAAAAGGTGATTTATATGTCATGTATTGCTCTTCCAGTTGTAAATGCAACATCATTTTCTACAAAATTAATGTAACATTTATTTGAGAAAATTAATGAAATACTGTTTCACAACTGCTCCTAAATGTTTCTTATTTTCAGTGGGATAAAATCTCAAGAATCATTTTAATTTCAATGTCATGCAAGTTTATCTTGTTTGGAATATATTGTTCTATCAATCTTAATAATATCCTGTTGAGTTAGTGGGGGGAATTCAATTTTTCTGCAGTTCAGTACTCCTGCGTTTTCTTATTCTAAATAGAATGCATAATCCTGATTTAATTTTTTTTGTGATACTACTATTATTGATAGCATCAGAATAAACAGCAATAATTAGTCTTCATGTATTTGTCCTAAATTGTTTCCTAATGCTAACATGACTTTTCCGTTGTCACCTTTGGTTTCTTTTGTTTATCTCTATATATCTTACATCCTCTACTTTGTTGGGGTTTTTTTTTTTTTTTTGCCAAAGTAGGCCTCAGTGTGATTTGGCACTGGGTATTCACATCACTCATATATTAGTTGTTCTTAATTAAGTAGGTTTTTGCTATCTTGCTTTCAAGTGTTCTGCACTTTGTTAGTTTTTATTTTACCATTATAGAAATTAAGGGGTTTTTTTAGATATTTAAAGATCTGCAGCAGAGAAAAACTATAGACCGTAGATCTGAAGTTCATAATTAGTAGTTGATATTTTAATTTTAAATTCTCAAAGAGTTTGATCACTACCGGAACTTAACCAAGTAACAGTAACACAGATAAACTTGTATTTATCCAGTGTTCTTGCTCCTTCCCCCACAGAGATGGGTTCCTCAGAAGAAAAGGAAAACCAGATGGAAAGTAGCAAGTTTGAAGCCTTGAATGTGTCATTAAATTGGGTATATGCTTGGGACCAGTATGCTTTAAGCAATTGGCAGTTCTCCAGGTGATACATTTGATGCACCAACATCTTAAAACTGTTGCAGTTCTAATCTCATTTTCAGAGATGCAAGTGCTCTGAAGAGCAAGGTAGGAAGTTATAAAGGACAGCTATTAAAATAAGATTTTACATAATAATATTTTTATCATTATCATAATCAATGGGTTTTTTTGTTATAGGAAGAAAATGTTAAAAATATATTTTTTATATTTGTTAATTTCTAACTTTATATTGTACAGTATGGTCAATGGCCAAGGAGAACAAGTCCCCCCCAGCCCCTCAATGTACTTTATTTCACATCAACCATTTGTCAGAGGTTATGTTGAAACATTATATTCTATATCAAAACTGTCTCTTGAGAATAATTGCTTGCTTTGGGGTCTTCAAACAGTAATTCCAGGATCTCTGCAGGCAAGTCTATTTAAAGAAAGGCATGAGAATCATTTGGTCACTGCTGAAGCACCTGTAGCACCACTGCAGGGATGGACAGTGCTAGAATCAACAGCTACTTCAGGAATCAGTAAATAAAAACCAGTAATATTCATAGTAATGTGCTATCAGTAGCAATTTTATAGAATATGAAGTAGCTAGTACTTTTTGGTGAGTAATTTAATTATTAATGTTTTCTGAAATATAGATATTAGAGGTACACAAATACCAAGAGCAAGAAACTCATTCAGAAAATGAGTGCAGACAGAGCTATTCTTAGGGAACAAGATGCTGCAATGCATGAGAACAGCACTTTGTAACATTGAATGCAGTGTGTGTCTCAGTGGAATAATGCAAAAAAAATCATGCAAAATTCTAAGAAACACAATGGAAATGCTTCATATCCTTGGGTGTAAGCATGAAGTCTTCCAGTCTCTAGAAGCTGTATTCTGGGTCTGAAGTTTCTGCCTGTGCTTACTGAGTGAAATATTAAGTGAATGGTTGATCAATCCATGAGCAGATACAGCACAACATGTACTCAGTACAGCTGTGCCTCCAATGACAAGACTAATTTTTATGACAATTTTAGAAGAGAAAGTTTGACTGATAGTAAAGCTTGGAACTATTTCTGTTTAATCTCCTCAAGACAAATTAAAATGGATTAATTCAATGTGCTGATTAGAAATGGATGTTCTTTAACAGGACTGTCCCTATCAGATGATAAAGAAAGTAATCAAAACTGTTTAAGAAAACTTTTAACTGCTTGTTTGTCATGTTGATAGAATGAGCCTGGATCTTTTGTTCTTGTCCTTCTTCATGTGGATATCACTCATTTGTTATCCATGGAGTCTGAATTACATTACTCAGTTGGAGCTGAGTCAGTTGAAATGCCTGTGTTAAGAAGGATTTTACCTTGTAAAGTGTGGGGTCCAAACAATGGAAGTGCACACGTTTAGAGAGGCTTTGTTTTTCAGCTGTCTTTAAACAAAGCAGAGCACTTGACAATTAAAAGTTTTCCAATGTGATACATGATGATATATCTTGTAAATCATGGACTGGAGTTCATGAGAGAATAAAGCAGGATGGTCAGGTGGAATGACTAAACCGTTGTATTGACCAGGTCATGTGAAACTGTGTTTGAAAAACTGACATAAAAATTATGGTGCAAATCCCACACCTGAATCCAGATACATCTGTGTATATGGAACTGGGGGCACAATTTGACTACAAGGCATGACTCAAAACATTGTTAAAATGAAGACCAAGCTTTCTTTAGTTTGCCTCTGCTCAAAACAGCTGAAATTTGCTCACAAAAATTTGTATGACTCTGACTCTTAAAGCCAAACTCTGGTGTTCTGCAAGATTACAATGTCTTAGTTCCATTACTCTATTAGGATACTGGAGCTTTGGGTTTCTGCTGTAAAAAATGCAGTAAAATTTAAACTCAGAGGAATCTGGGCCTGAACACTAGCCATGACAGTTCAATTTGGCATACTTGGCAATAAAATCAAGACTAACCTTGGATTCTATTTTGTGAAAAGGCTTAAAGAAAAAGACACTCTTATTCTTTAGCAACATAATTGTCCACTGATCTTCCTAAGAAACTATCGCTGTGCAAGTCAAATGAGGGACTGAGGCCTAAAGGTTAGTAAAGTAACACACAGGAGAACAAAACCAGTGTGTGTGTACATATTGCTCAGTCCAGACAATTCAGAGCACAAGATTATTGTGTCTGTTTTTTTGAAAACGTGCATAACAATTTTGCTACTAACAATCTACTTAGTAAAAATGAGTAGTAAAAATCAGCATGGCATAATTTCAAGAAATGTGTCTCTGACTCTCCAAATTGCTCTCTAGTGTACATGGTACATACATTGAAATTGTTTATGGATTTTAACTTGATTGTACTGTGAAACATAACCCTGACTTTTCATTTCTGTGACTTAGAGTCGAGAACTTTGTTGTGTAATTAAGTACAGTGGGTCACTGAGCACTGTGGCAATGCTATTTTCTAGTGCATGGAGTACTGAGTCCATAGAGCAGCATTAATTGCTAGATAGGAAAGGATATTAATATTTTGAATGGTTGTAAGTGGTTTTGCATAAATGCCAGCAATAAGGAAATGGTTTTATGTTTTATTGTTATGCATTTTTAATGTCAGTGTGCTCTAACCATAAAGCTTCTAACAAAAATTAAAGTACTGTCTGAATCTTACTGCACATTTTAGAAGGTTTTTCTTAGTATGTTACTCTTTTTCATCTTCTCTTCTCTTCTCTTCTCTTCTCTTCTCTTCTCTTCTCTTCTCTTCTCTCTCTCTTCTCTTCTCTTCTCTCTCTTCTCTTCTCTTCTCTTCTCTTCTCTTCTCTTCTCTTCTCTTCTCTTCTCTTCTCTTCTCTTCTCTTCTCTTCTCTTCTCTTCTCTTCTCTTCTCTTCTCTTCTCTTCTCTTCTCTTCTCTTCTCTTCTCTTCTCTTCTCTTCTCTTCTCTTCTCTCTCTTCTCTTCTCTTCTCTCTCCTCTCCTCTCCTCTTCTCTCCTCTCTCTCTCTCCTCTCCTCTCCTCTCCTCTCCTCTCCTCTCCTCTCCTCTCCTCTCTCTCCTCTCCTCTCCTCTCCTCTCCTCTCCTCTCCTCTCCTCTCTCCTCTCCTCTTCCTCTCCTCTCTCTCCTCTCCTCTCCTCTCCTCTCCTCTCCTCCTCTCCTCTCCTCTCCTCTCCTCCTCTCCTCTCTCCTCTCCTCTCCTCTCCTCTCCTCTCCTCTCCTCTCTCTCCTCTCCTCTCCTCTCCTCTCCTCTCCTCTCCTCTCCTCTCCTCTCCTCTCCTCTTCCTCGTCCTCTCCTCTCCTCTCCCTTCCTCTCCTCTCCCTTCCTCTCCTCTCCCTTCCTCTTCTCTTTTCCCTTTTTCCTTTTCTTGTCTTTTTTCTTTTTTTATTTCTTTTCTCTCTGCACTTATCAGTGACCTAAAGCAAATTCTTCTTTCCTTGATTTACACTTAAGATGAACTCTAAAATTTTGCAGCAGAGATACTCTATGACTCTTCCAAAATATCAGGTAATGTGTTAAACATGGAACTTTCCTTATGTTTTTGCAAATCATACACAAAGACTATAATCAGTCTCACTAGTCTTTCCCAAAAGGCTTGATTTTCTTTGCTAGTGTGACATAGGCACACTAGTCTAGACCCATAGGTGGTCAATCCATAGTCATCATAATATGCAGGTACTCTGAATTAAATGGATAGAATATTTGCTTTTCATGTTTTATATGTTATTGTTCATTAAGTAAATATTATTTTTCATATCACATTTTTAGGATTCTTAGTGCTTTACAGGATGCAGTTAAACTGACCTTATATTTAAGAATCAATGTGATCTCCTGGTCAATAATAAAAAAAGCTTTTTGAAATGACAGAGACATTCATCATTGTCAGTTAACAGTTATGATTACTTGGACCATTCATCGTTAGTAATTAAACTTAAAAGAAATAATGAAATTATCCCAAATTTCTCCTTAGAAAATGGCAGTCTAAATATCGGCTGAGACAGCTGCGGATAATTCTATCCATGACTTTGCTGTAAGATTTCTGTAGGATCACAAATGCATAGCTCCTTCTTCACAAAAGTTAGATGCTAAGAAATATGTCAAAACATGAATAAAGTAATTAAATAGTTAAGTGAGTGTTTAATAATAGATTCTATTACAACTATTTACATTCCACTGGGAATGTGCCATATAATGATATTGTAGTCCTCAGTATCATCACCCAACTTTCAGAGCAGCATTTTCTGTAACAGAATAAGGCATTTATCTTGTATAAAGTTTAAATGGCTAGAGCATGACTGCAGAAGTTTGTCAGATGATGGCTTTAATGAGATCCTTATGGGCACCATGTGATGCTACAATGTTTTTTAACTTATCTCTAGAATTCACAACATTTTTTACATTGATTTTTCCTTTTGCCAAGTTTCTCAAGATAAACAAATGTTTCTATGACAGCTGGCCCTGAAAGCAACCATTTCCATGGCAAGAAAATTTGAATATCTGACCTTACAGATACAATAATGCTCTTGTATCATGTATGTATGTAGTTGTACCAGAGAAAGCTAATGTTTCTGTGCTGGTAGAATAATATGAACAAATGTGTGGCACATAAACCTTTTAAAATATCTATATCCAATTTTATGTAGAATTAAACTATTAAATGCACATAAACTCCTGGAAACAGATGGGTGATTTAAGGCAAAAATGCATAAAAAAAGACTGTTTTTTCTGATAGTAGTAATGGTTAGTGATCTCTGTAAAGGGTCATGGCTTAATTGCCCAGAGAAATGCATAAGCATATAAGGAGATAGTGTCTATTCTAAAGATTTTACAAAGATGACAAGCTATCTCTAAAGGTGTTAGCATAGTATAACAGAAAATCGCTGAAATATGCATCGGTGTATATAAATATACATACTGATACATGTACATGAAAACTTACTGAGATCAATACATGTACAGGTTGAAACATATCACATTCTCCTCTGTGAACATATCTGTTCATGCTCATATTATAAAAACTTACATCCAATTTTTAAAGTAAGCTATACCTAATTCTTTATTTGACATCTTGTAAAAAGCATTAAGTTATAATTTCTTGAGTAATATCTGGTATCAAAACTTTTTCTGGCTTTAGATTAAAGTGTTTCAACTGAGATGTTATAGTTTGGGGAAAAGCAAACAGAATCAGTATGATTCTTAAAACAAGAAGGCAAAAATGATATATTAAAGACAGAACAAAGGTAACATAGTTCTATGAGGAGTCTTAGAGGTGAAAATAAGAAACATTATTTTGGTCACTTAAGTTGGTATTCCGTGTCCTTTTTTGCAATGAAGAAGTTAAAGTAATAACACAACAGATGATTTTCCTCACTTTATTTTAAATACTGAAAAATATGGTGACATGCAACACCGCCTTCCTTTTCTCAAAAGGCTTTCTTGTATATATATATATATATATATATAAAAAAGTCATATCCTACCGAAATTACTGTTTTGTTTTTTCTTATTGTTAATCATGATCTCAATGGCATTTTTATTACAATTATTTTGATAAATTATAATCTGAATTAATAAAAGGCAACAGATTTTATTAAAAACCTGAAATCATAAAATGGGATTTACCCAGTCAAGTTCACTATTAACACACTGCATAGGTCTGCCTTCAGCATCCCAGCAGCTCTATTTTATCAGAAAGCTGCTGCAGTGAATGTCAGATTCAGGAGTTTCACTTTAATAGTTTTATCAAGACTGCTGATGATTTTGCGAAAAAGAATTTTAAACCCACAAGATTTCATTAAAATTTCCTTCAGAATATCTAAGAATTTTCAGCAGGAAACCTATGTGAATGTGGATTCAATGGAAATATTAACAAATTATTCTGTGTTCAATATTTAATCTCTGAAGACATTGCTGTATTTGTTAGAGGAATATTTAGTATCCTGATTTATTCTTGGTTCAATTCTGTAAGTCTTGCCCAGGTTAAAAACTCTTAGCTTCTTCAGAAATTCTCCCTTCCAAATGACAAGGCAACAGAATGCACTTGGCACAAAATATTCATAGTTAATTGTCTGACAATCTGGCATCTGATTGAGTGTCTGATCCTAGGCACATAGAAACAAACAGGTTTAATTTCCTGGACAATAACCTTCAGTTCAAACCCCATGGATATTTTGCTTCTTTTAAAATACCAAACACTTTAAAATCCCATCCAACTTGATGCCTCTGAAAACTGCAGTATTTTAATAACACAACCCATTTCTCCTTATTCTTAACTTTTCTTTCAGCCAGTGGACCAATTTAGAAAGGTGATCTATAGCAAAGCATCATATCATAATAGTGTAGGCCCTATATTAAAAAAAGGACAGCAATGACACTAATGAAAATGCATCAATGCATTTTCAAAGAACGGATACCCCAAGACTGGTTGATAAACTGTTAACATATTGAGATCTGCATTTTCTCTTGTGTATTCCCAAACTTGTTGTGCCCTTTGGAAAAGAAAATAATTGTTTTTGACATTATTTGACTGACTTGATTCAAGCAGGCCATAATTACAGTGCTGATCAGATTTCTCTAGACCACTTGAATTTTCAAGCAGGACTACAACATATGGAAACATGATGGTTAATCGCAAACAGATACTCTACATGGATTTCCCCCCCCCCAGTTCTCATTCTATGCTTCACTGAAGTTACTTCAAATTTACAACTGTGTAAAGGTGAAAAAACATAGCAACAATGTAATTACCACTGGAAGAAAGCTGCTAGTAGCACTAGCAGAGAAGCTGTCACTGTTTAAATACTGTTTAAGTACACAAAAGAGTACTTACATATGTTTTGATCAGCAAAGAATTGGTTTTCAAACTCTTATTTAAGGAAGAAAAAAAAATTATACAGAGAAAAAACAAGGCCCCTTTTCTTCTGTGAGGCATTTGTCAGACTCATGAAGGTTAAGACAGAAAACATGAAAAAAAATCTTTGGGTGAGGGTTCTTTGATTATTCATGTCTAGCCAATGTAACTTTCAGTAACAGCAGAGGGTGAATATTTACTGCAAAACTAGTGCTGGGAATGAAGAAATGATCCAGTAATCCAAAACAGAAAAAGCAAAATGATGTTTATAATAAACAACTCTAGTGTTTATAGCAGTAGAAGAAGAAGCCAATTGGATGACAGCAGGAACAGATTTAAAACCATAACTTTATGAGATAAGACAAAAACATTTGGATATTCAGTTACCACAATGATCTCTCAAATTCTGTAGGAGAAGCACAGTAGAGGGTAGAGACTAAGAACCGTAGGGAGTAAGAACCATATTTAGTTTTGAAAAATAAAGTGATCACACTACCTGGGAGGTTACTGGGAATTACAAAAATACTAATTGGATCTTTAGCATTGTAATTTACAGTCTTGATAAGTTCTTTACTGGATAATTTACTGCTTCTGACTATCCAGTTGTGTTTTCTTTGGACTCAAAGTTAGGGATAGTAGCTACTCAGGTATCATCAAAAGTGAGATCAATTTAGTAACACTGAATCTACTTGGCTACTCATGCACAAAGCAAAGAAAGGAAGCTGTCAGTGGAACAGTCTCTATATATTTTTTATTTGTATAATAATTTTCCTGATCGTTTGATTGCAAGCCTCACATTCATTATGGCAGGTACTGTACAAACCAGATAAGGCCCAAAAAAAAGATCAAAGAGTAATTGTATATGTTTCCAAGTCAAGAGCCAAAACAAAGACGTTGAGTGAAAATGGGTAAGCTGTTAATGGTGTTGTGAGCACCACATCCCAGCTGCTGAGCTGGTTGGAGGTGTTTCTAGGAATTCTTGCAGGTGAAGGCCTATAAAGGAAGACCTGGAACTGGGGATCAACAGGAAGTTCTGAGAAGGGCAGACTTGTATTGTGGGCTGATCAGAGGAAGCCTGTATCTCTACAGGAGAAAGGAAAAAAACCTCATGATTGACAACTGCATGAATGAAGTAGGAGTTAGGGGATGGATTCGTAAACGAGGTTGGTGTGATCAGATACCCAGATAGGAAAAAGTCTACTTCAACTCTCTGAAGCAGACACAACCTATGTAGATATCTCTGTATTCTACTTCAATTCTGTGCTCATGTTATACTCATTTTGATTTTTTTCTTGACCCAGTAGTCCTGAAAGCAGAAGAGCTTTCAGTCTTTCCTTTTGTTTATTTTTAAACAAATAGATAACACAGAAGCATTTAATTAAAAATAGAGGATTTCATCCCTAAAGAATTAAATATTCAATTAAATATAAATTAATTTATGGCACATATTTTCTTGCTGATGTAATTTTGTAATGGTTGTAGCTAAATTTTTGCTTTCACATTGTAATTATGTGTAAGTTGATGAAAGACAAAGGAAGAATAGTATTGCAAATAAAGCAGGATCAAAGTAGGTTCTCATTATTTAGTTTGAAGTCATGCAAATTTTTTTTTTTCCCTAAAAAGCTCTTTAGGATTTTACCATGCAAGATAGAATTCATAGAGAACTCACAGAAATGTATCACACTTCAGTTGACAGAAAATGTTATCAAATGATTTCTCAAGTGTCTTTTTCTCATACTTTCCTTTTTATATTTTTTCCCCAATTCTTTAAAGCCTGTTACCTTTCTTTTCTTCTTTCTTTTTAAAGAAAATTTTATCTTTTTAGGATGCAAATTTTTGTTTGCAATTTAATATTTCTGAATTCTGTCCAGTATAGTTTATATGCTATAAATCTGTTCACTTTGATAAAGAAAGAAAAAAAGAGTATAAAATAAAACTTCGTTGTATTCTCTTTGATAAAAGGATTCTTTTGATCCTTATATTACATTGAATTTGGTTTAAGGTCATTGAAGTCAATTACATCTTTCATAAGCTAACAAACCCTGTGAAAACACACACACTTTCTTAGCACTCTTCAGCTCTTTTTAGTTTACTATAGCTAATGGTTTTGTTGATTCTGACTGAAAGATAAATCAAATAGAGCAACTATGTTGGAAGTGCACCATTTTCTCTGGATTTCCCAGAGATATATATTTGTTAATTTTTATTAACGTTCATTTTTAGAATTGTGTTGAGCACAAGGTTGGGAAACTAGGAGCTTCAGTGAAATCCAAATCTCACAGGGATTGTCACAGGATTTTGGCACTGCTGTGATGAACATATCTTGTGAGAATACTTTATACTGATGAATGTGTGCACTGCAATGAACTTGTGCATTGTCCTAGACTGTATATTCCTTCCCCTTCCAGACTGTATACTATGTCTACTGAAATGCAAGCTTTTGAGAAGCCTACCATCAACAAGAAAACCAACAGCAGGATGGACGGGTGCTCAGGAGCTTTCCTTTATTCTGCAGTAAGCACCTGCTTTGCTCTTAGTCTTTCTCTAGCAGAGACTGTCATGCGAGTGCAGGACTCTGTGCCATGAGCAAGTCAACATAAAGAGGAGATCGTATTTTTTTATAAGCCACCTGTAGATACTGATTTGTATTTTAATATCATCTGATGTAACCTGCCAATTTCCCTTGTCACATGAAGAGTCTCTTTCTTCCTATTCCCTACTTAGCCTGAGCTTTGATTCTGTGTTTTTTAATGTAAATGCTATGTCTTTGCTACTCCTAGCTAAAGTATTCTTTTAAATGTCGTCATTTCAAAGCTCATTATATCTTTGGAAAGAAGATATGCGAAGGTGTTGAAGAAGTAACTCTGCTCAAATTTATCATACCTTTGATTGACTGGGGAAATGACTTTCAGTTGACATCTGAGCCAACAAGTTAGCTGAAATAAAATTTTGTTTAATACCTTTGCATCAATAATCTAGGCACAGCATCATTGATTGAGAAAGTCTGATCAATAGAGTATTACTGACTGCCTAACTGTAACTTTGCCAGACTTTTTTGTTAATTCTGCTGATGACCTTCGTACCACCACTTTTCAGGTTCACCGTTTTTTTTCCTTTGAAATTCAATTTGCTCCATTTGCTATTATTTAAGGAATTTACACATTCAATTGATTTCATTCTACCTGATACAATATGAGTTTAGTATATAAAAGATTGTTCATTCTTGGGACAAAACTTCTGTAGCCCCAAATTAGAATCTTCATGAGAAATTCACCTGAGGGAAGACATAATTCATGTAAAGAAAAAAGGGGAATATATTTAACCCTGTGGATACTATGGCATTTTCCTCCTGAGATTTGCATTCAGTGTAGATGAAGTAGCAAGGAGAAAGGGAAATAATAATCTCAACTAGTCCCAGATAGTTATCATTCAAGAATAAGCAAACAGTTACAGAAATACTGAAAAATTCCAAATCCTAACTAATCATCCAGATAGGAACTCTCTATTCTGTCCTTTCATCATTGTGACTTATATTAGCCCTTGTTTCTCTTTGTGACATTCTTCAAGCTATCTCCATTCACACTTTGATGGAACAAAACAACTATTTCTTTGAAAGTTATTTAGCAATTTGAGATTGTTCCATTCAATGTTCCCTTGGAATACATAATGTTTTCCTTATGCACAGACAAGACTGAATGCAATGTCTAGATGTATTTTTCTTATCTCACAACATGCTGAGAAAATGCATTGTTACATTGTTTGATATAAATTCATGACTTATGTTTTTGTAGTTAGGAAGATATTAAAAATAAAATCTGCTAAAACACATTCATTTTTCTGTGATTGCCCTATTAACATTCCATTGCTTGTGGAACATACCCCTACATAATTTTCCAATATTAGAAATTGAAATCAGATCCCATGCTAGATGTGTGAATGTTTAATGCAGCACCTGGCAAGGAGTCCAGTAAACTGGTTTGTTCTGAGCCTGTCTGCTCCCAAGTCTCCATTTAAAGTTCTTCAGAAGTCCAAGAAGGTCCAAGAAGTTAAAAATACTGTCTTAGTAAAATGAGGACAGCCTTAAATATGTTATTTTTCTCCTTGACACCTTATAGAGTCCACACATCTTTACAAAATCTTCCATAGTCTGTAAAGTTTTCTACCAGCTGCATAGCACAAAATGTCTTCAATATTCTGTCTGGATCAGAAATGCAGACCTTCCTAGCAAAAGGGTATCACGTTACTCTTAATCTGCTTGACCTTGATTTTAGAGTGAGATGAAGGCATCTGTATTCTATTTAACTAAGAAAATATCACTTCTTGGGAGATATTCAGATTTACCCACTTTTTACCCATCTTCCCACCTATATTTGCCCGTGTGCAAAAGGCAAGCAAATTTAAGACTACTAATGCTTACATGATTCAGCCTTCAAGGTACACGTGAAAAATAATTGTTTAAAAACAAGTTAAGTTTGGAGGAATGCCATTCTGATTAATGATAATATTTATGTTTGGGAAAAGGCAGTGACACCAGTGAAACTTGCTAGGTGTATACAATGTATTAGATAACGGTATTACGTCCAAGATGGCTTTCATTCCTACTTCAGGTTAACATATTGAGATATATGCTACCCAAAGCATTTCCAGTTCAGGGATGGATAGAGACAGCAAACAAAAATTAATGGAGCAATTATATATATACCCATAAATTCTGAAATGAAAAACTGATGTTTAAAAATTCTAAATGTTCTGTTAATTTGTTTCTCTAAATGAATTCTAATTAATTTAGAGGTGCATGTAATGTTTTCTAATTTTAATAATACCTATTTTTTCAGAAATATTGAAATTAAATCACTCCCCTTATATGTTCAGTAGAACAATCAGACCATCTTTAACATTTCATTGTCCAATGAATTGTTATTTTATGCACTCCTAATGTGACACAACTCATAAGTAATGTTAAATCTTGCTGTTCAAAGTAAAAAAAAAGTGAATGGTGCTAGAACCAGGAATTAACTTCAAACCTCACTGAGAGATGTGATGTCTCCTATGAAAATATTATTTGGAAGCAAATCTCTTGAAAACAGGTAATTTACAAAATCCTAGCTTGAAGTTGACTATTGCTAAGACTTTTAACACTTATACAATTTGTCTTGATTCTCTATTTAATATTCTCTTTAAAATCTGGTATCTATGACTGAGGCAAACATTCTGGTACCTTTCAGGTAATCAGGCATGTATTTAAAGAAAATTAAAAAAATAAGAAACTATAAGAGAGGTGGAAGGTTGTATCTCAAGAAATTTGCAGATTTGCACTGTGTCTCCAGAATAGTCCATTTCTAGAGAGTAGTTTTAAAAAATTTCTAAGAATTCAGAAACAGTTAAAATGTTGGGGTTTTTTTAAGGTAATAAATAAGATAATATCTTCAATGCTTTTAGTCACTGTGCTGACATAGCAAATGAAAGCATACTGATTCCATTTTGTTGATCATTTAATCAGTGCAAAGTATGTTCCATTTATCAAATTTTATGATATTTACCTAATGCCTGATTAGAAATATAAATAGAATTTAGCAAGTCCTGGGGAGGGAGAGGGTGGGGCCGTGCAAGGCTTCCCTCTCTTAAAGAATTATTTGAAGTGTTTCTAATTGTGGAACACATTTTAGTTCTGTGTAATAAGAAAACAAAAGGGTCCATGGCAATTCCTCCTAGCAAGAATCATTATTTGTTTTCTGTATCCTATATTCTTTAGGTTGGATTATAATGTGGTATGATGTCTACTGTATTCTTTTTCTTTTTCTATCTTGTTACCTTTCTTTTTTACAGAGAGCTTCAGGATATGCACTACTCGGAAAGTCCTACTGAAGTCACAAGGTAAATAAGACATAGACTGGTAATACCTACAATTCCAGGATCTGACTCCAATTTCTTGAAAGCTTTACAATGCTGTTTCCTGGGCCTGCCATTTCATTAGTTATTCATCATCATAATGACTGTATTTATTATTACTGCTAAAAATAGGTAATGATGGCAGTATTTCATCTAATGGATTCACTTTGTCCCTGCTTGAAAATGTTGATCTGTCACTTACAGTAGGTTTATAAGCCTGCAATATTATCTTAGTAAAGCTGTTTGTGCTTCTAAGGTTTTTCATATTCGGAGTATTATAGATCTTTTTTTTAACACACAACTACCAAAATCAGATTTTTGTTTTGCTTAATTTAGAGTAAAAAGACGTGTATAATTTGGAGAACTGTCTCCAAATGCTATTTAAGTGTAATAGCTTATAACTTTGTTACCAGATTCTGTGATTTTTTTGACCCTTGGGTTTGCTCAATCCTCTGTTTTTTAGTTAGCAGGATAAGAAAACTTCCTGATTTAAAATATAAATATACTTCCGAGAGAATTTAATAAGTTCCCATGGCATACCTTACAGAAAAAATAAAAAAAATCCTTCAGTTTGAGATCTGATGGTCTGAAAGTGTTGTATGTATTAAAATGTACATAGCTTTTTGAAAATCCCTGTGAACAGTGAAGGAGATGGTTTATTTTTAAAAAAGTTTCCTTTTAAAAATGACTGCTCTTACACCAAAAATGCAACTGCTTATTCTTCTGATCTTGTCATTTCACATCTTTTTCATTCACTGTGGAGCTACTTCAAGTCTTTGGGATAACTTGTTCTGGAGAGAGAAAGAGGACATTTAACCTGCACATTTAGAAAGAGGACATTAAACCTGCTAACTCATTAGCATGCTTCCATAATTTAGTTTACTGGAACATTCCAAATTCTTATATTGCCTCCATACCTACCTATGCCTCTGCCCCTCTCTGAGAGCTTGAGTGCTGTTAAAATTCTTTAAAATTGAATGTGTTAGTTTATGATAGACAACTGTGAAACTGTCTTAGACATCATTGTCAGAGAACACGCCAAAGAAGGCATATTAGGGAATAGAGTCAAGCTAAATGGTTTGAACTACACATTTATATACCTCAAAAAAGCTATAATGAATTAGGTAGGCCTTAAAAAAAGTATAAAATATGCCAAGAACCCATGTAGTCCAGTGATAAATGCCACGAAAGCATTTTAAACCACTGCCTAAATATCAAATACAAGATAAAAACTGCAAATGTCCAGCACATTCTGTGAGCTTCTGGCCATTGTGTGCCCTACCCTGGTAAAGGAATGGTCATCCTAAGGTGTGACTGCTAAAACACATGAGAAATAATAATAATGAATTAAATTATTTTATAAATTGGACTATCTGTGTCTCTGTTTCTTCTGCAACATTACACAGATTATGGATTCATGATTCCACAATCCATATCCTGCTTCAATGATTCAGGTTTCTTTCTGTGAACTGCTTAGAAAATGGTACAAAATTCACACATTATTTACACTTTTCTTCTGGCTAAAAGGGAGGATACTTTCTAGTCCTGTGCTCACAGTGTGTTCACAGTTTGTTTAAAATTTACTTAAGGGATTTCTAATACCAGCTTTAGCGTGTCATTTAACCACAGCCATAGTTTTTAGATTCTTTCCACTCTCTAAAATATAATAGTTGTCTTCTGGTTTTGTAAATTGCTGCCAGTTTCAGTATACAAGATATATTTGCTTTCCTTCTTTTTTTAAAACACCTGCCTAATTTTATTTTGTGTGAAATTCCTGGATAGCCCAAAGGGGAATCTCCTAATCACCTGTATTTTGGCTATAGAAAAAAATGGACTTGAAAAGTGATGACTGTGGAATGACTTTTCTTTTTAGCTGTTTTCAGCAATACTTCACATAGGCAATGCAATATTGCACTGTTATAAGGCATTTTCTTGGGCCAATACATTTACAGGTCTAATGAAGGAGTACTGTCCTTGGAAAAAATTAACCTGGCAAGAAATGACTTGTTTGTTATGTTCTCTTATACCAGCTATGACAAATGAAGAGCCAGTGAAGGGTTGACAAGTTCTTGGCCATTGCTTACTGCCTTGATTTGGTGTAATACTGCAAACAGAATGTCACCCTACACTATAGTTTCTTGTTTTGCTCTGCCTATAAATATATTGCCATATTACTGATACTGGGATCTCTACCCATTAAAAAATAATGCTGTAAAGATGGCATCCTAGCCAGTCTTGGCATTGCACATTGAAAACAAATAAATGCACAAACTGAAAAATAGCCAACTGAGTAACAGAGATAAATCACCTGAAGAACAACACACTGAACAAGTAAAGTAAACAAATTACTTCTATATAAATGGTAGGACCTAATCTAGTGAAAATTATTGGCAAGATACAACAGCATTATCTCTGTCAGCAACACTGGGATGGCTATTCACCCCATGGCTTACCTAGAGAAGATGAGAGATTCTGAGCAGAGTTTAGGAATTAGAACATTCTGTCTAAGTGGCATATGTAATAGACTTGCTTCATGCCTCTGATGTAAAATGTGTAACCAAGATATTACTACTCAACCACCTTGGCATCCACCTAATTTTTTTTTAATTTTTCCTGTGTGCCTCTAGCCATAGCAGTAACACCATTTGCTGTTCTGTTTATGAATTTTTTAAAACTTGTGTATCGATATGTTTTAATATTTTCTACATTGCTGGTATTCCTTGAGAAATATTATCATTCTTTCTCCCAAGCATTTACTCTTTTGCCTTGTCATAGCTCAGTCTTCTCAGATGCTTTATTTTTATCTCTCAAAACAACAGTTCCTTCTCCCAGCAAACAATAGTGAAGACACGGGCATTTTATAATTCACTCTCTGTATACTTCACTGTCCAAAACAAAATAAATGTAGAATCTACATACAGAATATATTCCCCCTCCATGTAGCCTAAGAGCTCTTGTACAGTATTGGAAGAGTGATCAATTACTGGTATGCAGCCCCCATAATAATGAGCTGGTTCTGGGACATACTCTGGCCATTCACCCAAGATAATGATCGAGTTGTGGTGTAGTGAACACGTTCTGCATCCATCCGTAGGATGTCATGCATTCTGCATAATATAAAGGGAACGATCAAATATAGAGATATACAAATACTGCAAGTACCACCCAGACTGGAGATGATGGTATACACAGATCCTGCTTAAATAGTCCTTAGCAAATATGTTGGTCTATGGTGCAGCTGCTAAAACAATACAACAATGTGGGTCAAACACTATTCTGCATAGGATTAAGCTACAATATTCTGCTAAATGTCATGTTTTTCTGGTGATGATTTTCAAATTAGCTTTCTGACTTTGTCTACTTTAATCTTTTTACTCTGCACTTCTCTCAGTGTCTCATAATCTTTTATTCTGTGTCTGATCTTCTAGTACCCTGTATATAATCCTCACTAAAAAATTTCTCTTATTCTAATTGATTGTTCATTTTAAAAGACTAAGAGGGAGAAAACATAAAGCACACAAGCATACTGCTTCTGGTTCTCCTATTACATTTAAAGATTGCTCTAGTTTTTTTTAATGTATTTTTTCCAACCAAAAATAATTAATTTTAATGGTTTCACTTTTCTTTTTGCTAATTTTACTGTTTATCTAATATTTATTTGTGGAAGATGTGAATAGAAACTGATAGGTAATTTCTATTTAGTCTTTAAAAGACATGCTGAGTGGGTGGGTGACTTAAACATGGACTAGAAACATTGCATCAGCATTTATTTTAGCTGCACAAAATGTGCAAGTATATTGACTGATTTTTATAGAAATCTAATCTGAGCTTTAAATTAAAAGATAGCATGTTCATAAGTTCAGCTTATGCTGAAAGCAGTTACACTGGTTTTCCAAAAAGTCAGCGTGTTGGGGTTTCTGGAAACCCCTTTATCTCTAAGAAGGAATCCTGTTAGTCTAGAAAAACAGGCTTTCATTAAGCTCTTCCAGTTCCCTTGTTCATTCCTCCTGTCTTTTGCCAAGGCTGCAGTGAATGCAATACATCTGAGTACATGCTCAGGATATAAAGCTGGGGAAGAACAGGGAAGGAGGGGATGTGATGGTGTTTGTCTTCCCAAGTCACCTTGTGGTGGAGCCCTGATGTCCTGGGGTTGATGGAACATTTGGCTGCCCATGAGTAGTGGGTAAATGCCTTGTTCAGCTTTGCTGGTGTGTGTGGCTTTTGCTTTACCTATTGAAGTGTTTTACCCCCAGCAGACAACTTTCTCACTTTTACCCTCCTGATTCTCTCCCCTGTCCCAGCAGGGAGGAGTGAGCAGGAGGCTGTGTGAGGCTGAGTTACTGGCTGGAATTAAACCACAACATCATGAAGGCTTAGCAGGATCCTAAAAAGGAAACAGGCATTTACACAGATAATAAAAAGATCTATTGTTTCAGTGGTTAAACAAAGTAGATGACTCCTGATGGTTCACACCATTAGCAAAGTATTGACAATGGGAAGAAACTTCCCCTATGGCCAACTTATTTTTTAATTATCCACTCTGGGATTTCTCATACTTTCCTCTAAGGCAACTTTTACTAGCCTCTCCCACCACCAGTGCCACCAAAAGTATTGTTTGAAACAAGATGGCTGCAACCAGAGGTAGGTTCTTTGAATGCCAATTGGGATTACTCTCACTACTCTCTTTAGTTTCAGGTGCCTGATTTATTCAGACAAGGTTGAATTCAGCAATCTTTATTACAGCTAAACCCTCCAGCTCTTCAGAATAAGTAAGATTTTTTTTATCAATATAAGATAGGAGTTCTTCTAAAACTTCATTTTATTGTTTTACATTTAAGCATCTTTATTATTTTCTCCTACATTTCAGAATGCTGACCTGAGCAAAAAATGGTTGTTGTTATCTTTTTCAACCCTGGTAGGTCTGAATGATATAAAATCCACTTTCTTGGCTCTTAATTTCCTATGTATGCATACAAAATCTAGATGTTTGTAGCCATCCAGTTCCTGCAACAAATAATTCAATGTTTGTTTCTCATAAGACATCAGAGTAGCTTAGTGATATGTTCAGACCTTCACAAGCAACCTTTTAGTAGCAAACCCATTTGTGAGATATCTTTCTGAAGAAGGAAAGAGATTGTTTTAGAAGGAAAATGTTTCCAGTTTGAAGTGTTCACTGGGTTTAGTAAAAGCAAAAGAAGGAAAAGAAATTATTGCTAAATACTTTGCCAGTATCTTAATATGTATTCTTTAAAGAAAAGTATTGGAAATTTTAAACTATATGTACATTTTACAAAAATTTAAATGAATGTCTGTGTCTAATCTCAAGTGCATTTGATTTAAAAAAGGACAATTTTGATGTTCCATGTTCAATTATTAAGCAAAAATATTCAGTTATCAGATAGTTAATTAAGTGGAACTGACTGTATTCATTAAAATATTTGTTCCAAACAAATGTATTTAACATTCAGATATTATGCAGAATAGGTGACAATTGCATATCTCCATGGAGATCAATAATGGGATTCAGATCATTGTGTAAAGAGTCTGCAAGTTTAATGCAGAGAGAATGTCATTATTATTTCTCTCTTAATGATGGTCATTATGCGCAAACACTGATTGAATTCCATTTGTTACCTGCATTTGAGCTGAGAGGAATAATTACAATTTAAGTGTCTCCATTAAAATTCATAAAAGAATATGAATGCAAAAATTATACTTGAAACTGACAAAATATACTTTGAGGATATAAATTGTGTTTTCTGATAGGCCTCTTAAAAGTATTAAAAATAGCTTCATTTTAATAAGATGGCATATAAAGATCATGCATTATCATCACCTTTATGTTAATTTTCATAATACATGACTAATACTAAAAAGTGAAGAAATTAACTTTTAAAAGTAGAAATTAATGAAACAATAGGCTACTTGTCATACAGCCTATTGGAATGGATACCTCTATATGTGGGTTATAGTCACCCATATTCATAATACCCAGTTAACTCATCAGCTGTTGTATATTGTGGAGATTACCCTGCCATGTTTTCTGTGACATGTTTCAATATGGTTTTTTACTAATTAAATGGGATGTTATTAGTGCAGCCAGTTATTCAAGAAAACCTTTTACATGTTCTATGATTTACTGCATTGCACTGACTGCTTATTGTACCATGAGAGTGATTCAAGTGCTTACTACAAGTACGGAAGGGCCTGATCCGTGGTGGTGCTCAGCTTTTCAATAGTTCTTTGTGCCTCTTGACTTCTCACTGAGGTGCTTAGTTCTTTATAGGATTAGATCCTTAAGCTATAATTATTAACAGCAGCAATACTCCTGAGGGATTGCCTGATGACATATCTCCTGAAACAGTAAATGACAGCAGAAGACACTTCTTGCCATCTTTATATACTAAGAGATGACAGACTGGCTGGTGGGAGTAAGGGTATGGTTCTTTGGTAAGGGTATGTTAGTATGAAACACCTCTACCCATTAGATATTCCTGAGTAAATATGTAAATATCCCCCTTCTAATGGGATCTTGAAAAGGTTGTTTATATTTTGCTGCTCTTTTTTTTTTTTTCTTTTCTTTTTTTTTTTTTTTTTTTTTTTGTACAGACATGGCTATTTTAGCCAAGCTTATTGAATATATGCAGGTGAGGTTTTCTGAGTGGGTGATCTTTCCACATGTCAGTTCAATTCCTGGGATAACCAAGGGATCTCTGGCTGTTGGTGTTAGGACTGAATTTTGCCTGCTTTTGTGAGAGGTGATTGAGCTGGAGTCTCAAGATGTCTTTTGTCAGGGCATATACATGTTATCATTTTATAACTTTATTATAATTAATATTATTTTTTAACTTATTGTCAGTTGATAAAGCTTTACAAGGTCAAAATACTATGCTCATCAAGAACAAAAGAATGAAACCAAAGAAAAAGCCAGGATATTTACAGCACTTCAGCTTGTATTTTTCCCTCTAATCTTTTTCTGGCACTTCACTATTAAAATTATAAAGGAGAGTCTAGAATTGTATAACTATTTAACACTTGGTTAAACACTATTCAAGTATTTGTCACCAGGCAAATGTTTCCCTATTAAGTGAAATTTATGCTAAAATGGTTCTGATTAAGCAGTAGTCATTGCCATTTACAGTTGGTAGACTAAACAGTTTCCCTGGAAGATATCTCAATTAAGTGGCTGTCCAAATGAAACGTGTCACTATTAAATGATGTTTTCTGCACTATTATACTTTACTATTCTGAATGATGTGATTTAAAATATAATTCAGTTACTAAACAGTAAGAAGTGCTTCACATATATAGCTTTCATTCTTAGAAGAGACATGGAAAAATTGTGAATAGCACTTGGTTTTAAATAAAATTCAGGGCTTAGCATTAATCAGTAACAACTGAATATGCATGATTATTGGCAGAGCAAGTTTGTAGAATTGGCTTTGTGGAACTGGGATGAGAGACACAGAGGTGACAGTGCACATAAAGTAAGGAGTGAGCAGTTTCATGTAAATAAGCTTTCTGTGTCCAGCCTAGAATCTGCAACCATGGAGAAATTGGATTCTGCAAACCAGTGAGTTCTTGCTGAATCAGTGGGCAGAGCTTCAGAGATCCATATCCTCTCTGCATTGCCTCTTCCTCTGGACAGAATCATAAAATGATTTTACAAGAATTTACTAGAACTCAAAATCCTCACACCTTTGCTGTAAGTTTATTAGCTTTTAAAGCTCTTGCAATATAGCTAAAAAACATGCTATAAGAGTTCCTAGAACTTTGATAGATATAATAAGCAATTATTATGGGACTGACATTCTAAATGGGAAAAAAGACCTCTGTCCCTTTTAAAGAAATGTAGAATACTTACCTTACAGGAGTATAACTGTGCTTCACAGTCTAATATGTGAATTTGACCTAAGCTTTTGATTCTCTCAGCAGCTACTAATGGTAGTTCAGATCAACTGGTATTAAATCACAAGTATAAAAAAGCATGGAGAAAATAGCCATCAATTGAATTTCTTAACTAGTTACTCCTGATTGACCTCACATTCTCCTGCTTGAACTGCTGTTTCTCAGGTATGCAAATCTCTCCTTGATTGTATACTTATGGGTAGGCTTCTTCCTAAATCCTTGGGGGAGTAAAAATCCTTTTTCACAAATGTTCAAGCTAATCAAACACTACCTTCTCCCATGTCTTATTTCTAGTTACTCTGACATGGCAAGAAAAGTTCAAGGCAACAATAATTGCCCTTATAATGCTTTTGAAACAATTCAATGCATGTAGGTCAGGCAATGAGAAGTAGACGGTTTCAGAAATGAAAAATCATACTTAATCGCTTTCTAAAAAGGCATTGAAAATGACCTTGTTAAAATCAAGTCATACCATGCTGCTAGAAGATATTTTCTTTCTGTGGCATTATTTTATTTGATAGTTTTGTGGTTCCAACAATAAAAGCTTAAGAAATATACTCAGTATACTCTAAGAGTGAATTCAGCTAAATATCACCCCAAAATTATAGAATGAGCCCACTCTCTCCCCAGTCACTGCTCTTACAGTAGTGAACAAACTGTAACCAGACAAATGCCTTTGTTCACTTTGCATGAGCACTGATGCATCTTTTTCAAAAACAGAGGGTCCTCCCCATACCAGATCATTGCAAAATAGCTTGCCATATACAAATAGATTTGTAGAAGTCCCAAATAAATAAATTATCTATAATTCTTATGGCGGTAAAGCCTGAAGTAATTTAAGAATGAGAATCCAATGCATTCTTTCTATTAAAAGCAAAATATTCTGCTTCAGAGGAAGGATGAATCCATACAGTCCTTTTCCCCTGTTTCCAGTAATTATAGAGGCAGTTGAGGCAGAATCAGGAGCTCAGTCTCAAGTTTGCTGTATCCTAAGGCTATGTACACCCAGTATTTACCTTTAGATTTCTTAAGTATTATAGACCAGCTCTGTGTCAAATTATATTCCCTGGTTTACTTGCAGTAACTCAGTTACAAGATTACAGGAAAAAAGCACAGAGAATACAAGAACTACTCTGCTACTTGGCAAGTCTGTGTTTACACAATCTCACAACAATGTTTTATATATATGCATAGAGCATCACGTCCATTCTTTACTGAAGTTTTTACATAAGCCAGATGGTACGGTTTGAATTTTTGTGTGCAAAATATTGATATCAGGTAAAGAGACTTTCTCATCCTGGATTTCTTTAAAGATAGCTTTTTCTAGATGTAGTAGTATTCTGGTTTGGTTTTATTTTTCCCTTTCCAACTAAAACTACAAGGAAAATACTCGTGCCAAGTCAGAGCAGATAATTTATATATTGGATTTTACCTGACCAAGTATATCAAACCTTATTGAAACTTATTGTACTATTGCTACACTCCTTTTCTGAGTAGCTTTGTGGCATTTGTGCACATGTTTAACATTATGTCCAATTTACACAGCATGTTAATGAATGATCCTGCATTCGGCCTTGGAGCTCTGTAGGAATCCAAGGCTCCGCTCCGGCCCTGGCTCTTGCACCTATGCATAAAAAACATTAATTACACCGATTAGGCTTCTACGCCCCAGCGTAACCGAGCGGCGAGCAGAAGTTGCAAGAGCACCTGCACCTTTAGGTACCCCGCTGTAAACATGGGTTGTCTGTCCATAATTTATTAGTTGCAGGCATTTAACTTACACTCACT
Source organism: Passer domesticus (assembly GCF_036417665.1). Lineage (NCBI taxonomy): Eukaryota > Metazoa > Chordata > Aves > Passeriformes > Passeridae > Passer > Passer domesticus. Next base: position 25,928,084 of record NC_087483.1, read on the forward strand.
TGAGCAGAATTAAGAGTGTTTATTTTCCTCATAAGAGGGCAGTCAGATATGTACCAATTTTGTTTTAACTGTGGAGAGCAGGGAGCTGGGAGCGGTGTGGGGAAGGGATCCAGGAAGGCCTAATCAATCACTGACAGATTACAGCTAAAGCCACTTCCATACCCATTAAAGCAGGACAAATGCAGAATTGCAACTGAACAACTTCTAGTTTTAAGCCAACAGTGGGACTTCCTAGTTATTTATCAAAGTCATTGCTGGTAAGCAGCATGCCTCACTGCTCAATTGTACTTCACAGCAGACAGAGCTGACTGAAGCTTCAGCCATGAAAGAAGTGTTTATGCCCTCAGCTGTGGTGCTGTCAGCCCTCTGGAATTTACTGTAAATCACACAGCTTTTATTGCAAGATTTAGTAGCTGATCCTCTGTGGGCTCTATTCACTGCAAGCTTGTTACTATTTGGATGTTAGCCTCAGTCCATAAAGGGACTTGCTACACATCATCAAACAGCAGCGGAAAACCAAAGGTTTCATTTTTCAATTTTCTAAACCCTAAACTCCTCAACAGTCATTGAATTTCATTGCAGAAAGTGGAAGTCTACTTTATTATGGTACTCAATTTCCCCAATGGAGTTATACACTTATAACATTACTTTTATTTCCAATGACAGGATCTGGCCATCTGTCCTGGCTGTAATTTCATAACACACTCACTAGTTTTTATTTTAAGGGGATTTCTAGATATTACATTGAGCTTGTGACAAAATTGTAATGTAGATATAAAGGCCACAAATAATGATAACTACATTCAGTGCTGCCTAACATCTTAACAAAGTAATTTTTTTTTTTTTCTATTTCAAGTATAGAGGCGTCTGGGTAAGCTTATAACACAATTGAACTGACAAATAAAAAAAAAAAGTTTTGAAAAGCTAGAAAATACAAAAGGATAAGGGCTTTCATGAGTGAGCCTCAGCCAGGACAGCATTATTCCACAGGCAGTGTGTATTTTATCAAAAATGGTACAGGACGTCACTTTTATCAGAGTCATTCCTACTAAGATCAAACGAGGGAATAAAGGGGAATGCTGAAATGTTTCTTTGTAATCACTGTGGTTATTCCCGGCAAGGCAGAGGGACCTGACAGGGCATTTAATTGTGTTTGTCACGGGCTTCGCAGGGGAGGCCGGGCCCGCGCCCCGGCCGGGGGAGCCGCGGCCCGAGCGCCCTCAGCGCCCCTCGGCAGCGGCCCGGGCACCGGGGGAACAGGCCGGGCACCGGGGGGCTCCGAGCACCGGGGGAGCAGGCCGGGCACCGGGGGGCTCCGAGCACCGGGGGAACAGGCCGGGTACCGGGGGGCTCCGAGCACCGGGGGAACAGGCCGGGCACCGGGGGGCGCCGGGCACCGGGGGACAGCCCCGGCTGCCGTGGGGCTCCGAGCCCCGGGGGACAGCCCTGGCTCCCGTGGGCTCCCCAGGGCGCGGGGCAGTGCGGGGCTGCCGGCAGCGCTGGGGTGGCGAGAGGAGTGAAGGCATTGCCTCCGGTGCTGCTCCGCTCCGTGCTGAATGAAACCATTCATAGAGCAGCTTCTCTTCTCTCGTAGAGCCAGGGCTTCAGCGAGGTACATTTTGCTGCAAGGTCGCAGCAAAGGTTGGGGTTTTTTCTTGCTTTCCATTAACTTCTTACAATTCCACAGTTTATGGTTAATTTCAGCAAAGTTATGCGGAATTACTGTTTTAACCATCAGTTACACCTGATCTGGTTTCTATGTTAAATAGCTCTTCACAACAGCCTCGCTCAGAGGATAAAACGGCAAGAGACTTAGACCCGCACCCATTTTCTCCTACCCTCATTCAGAAAGCAGTGTCTAGCTTCTCTTGCGGATTTACAGCTGCTGTTATGATAAAAAAATAAACAGCAAGGGCACGTACTAAAAACATATTTCTACTTTTTTCCCCAGTTTACAGTAATTTTTGCTTTGTGATTGCTTTGGTTTTACCAAGAAAAATAATTGTATACTTTTTTAACTGTAATACCAGGGAATGAGCCAAAGTGGAGGGCTTATTTCTGTTTGATCTAAGGTGATTTAAGCAGATGCTATCCTCCTTTTACAATCAAAGATCAGGCCTCTGATCACTGTCATTATCAGAAACCTAACAAAGGCCACAATATGTGGCTCCATATACTATGTGTATGCTTCCCTGTGCCTACATTTAGAGACCTATGTTTTGGTCATAAAGCTAAAATAGTTTTACCAAAATATTTTTTTTTCCTACAAGAACATGAGTAGTGAGGCAGGTACTTGGTTTCTCCTTCTTCAGTGAAGTATTATGTTTTTAAACCCTCAGTATTTCTAGCCACCTCTCCTGTTACCACCTCTCCCTGCTTTTTTTTTTAATAATTTCAGAAAACATTTTGTCATTTTTTGGACTTCTGCAGTTAATCCAGTAATCTTTACTACCAAGTTCATCCAGGTATTATGCTAGTACATTTTAGTAAAAAGTTTAGCCAAAGCTGGTGGCAGGATAAAAGTGTGCCTGATAAATCAGTAGCTGGCATTACAATATGAGCATTTCCTACCTGTTGGTGTGCAGCGGCAGTGCTAAGGCAGTTGTAAGAAGTATTCTCATCCATCCATCCATGGGACCCAGGACGTGTGTGTGTGAGTGTGTGTGTATATATATGTATGTATGTGTATATATATGTATATATACGCTGCAGGGTGGCTGTGTCTTGGAGACATCCTGGGGTATCATGATGTGCTGGAGCAATCTGAAGAGCTCTTTGGACCATAGTTATGTCAAATCTTTGTGAGCATACTCTGAAAGTATAAAATAATCTCTACTAAAGTCATTCTGTCTGTTTCAAAGGTTCTTGCCCAGTACATAGGTGATCTCCTGCACATTGCACAAGCAACAAATTGAGTTTCTTCCAACAGGCCTGAAACTGAGTTATTTCCCAAAGAAAGGACTCATTAACCTGGACACAATATATATATGGGGAACAGCTGCATTGTCAAGAGCTTTCTGTTTTTAAAAATAACTAGATTTTCTTCATGGATACAAAGAGTCTTTCTCATTATTTATATTGCTAAGGTAGGTTTTTCTTATACTGGGCTATCTTTTTCTTCCCAATATATCTCTTTTTTTGTTATCATAAGAAAAATTCGTCTAGTCAGATGTGCAAGTTTGGTGGTGGATGAGGTATGGGTCAGAGGACTGTGCTTACCACATAGAGGTCCTCTGTGCAGGGGCTTGTGGTCTGAAGGTGGCTGCTAAGAACCCTGCAGATCCATAAACACCTGAGCCAAGAAGAATTAGCAGCTTGTGTTCAGCCAATAGAAGGGGACCTTGTCTTCTCAGTAACACTATCTTGTTAGCATAATTCTGATTTCTTTCTGCTAATGTAATGACAGTGATTTCACATAAAATACTACTGATTTACAGAGAAGAAATAATACAATCAGGTTTGCATATGGGCCATGTCTATTACCACTTAGAGATTTTTCACATCCCAGTAACCTTACTTCATAGTTTCTTTTCTCATGACCTCCATCTCATAATCATCAATTCTTTACTCTTAAATTCAACCAGACTAATTCTCCTTGTGATAATAATTACCTAATAGGTTTCTAGAAGAAATAGCTTAGTAGTTTGTTCCAAAATTCTGAAAGACCTCAAGTAAATGAAAATTATCATATCGTAAATTATCAAGCTAAGATCCCACAAAAGAAGAATAATTTACCAATATTGAAAGAATAGGCAATTTACTTTGACAACTTATTTCAAGCAATTTGAGTGTGTCGGGAACAAGATACGTAGTAATTATTGTGTATGAAATTTAGAAAAGGATATTTTCATAATTTTTTTTCTCTGAGAAAAATCACTGGCATTTTAAAGTGAGTTTATTCTTGACAGTCCAAATTTATCAGTGCTCAAAACTCACATTTCCATAGATTAGATAGACAGCTTAAACATTCTCAGTATTTAGGAATTGTATGTGGGGCATCCCTTGGGATTTCCTCATGCTGTAAAGCACATCGTGATCGCATTTTGTGAGTTCTCCGTTCACTAAAGCCCCTCCAGCCTGTTCACTGCTGTTCTGTGTGTTGGTCCTAAGGGATGTAAACTCAAATACAGGGTAGTCTTGAAATATAAAGGTATTTTTAGCTTAGAGGAGAAATAAAACAGGATATGTAAGGGCCAAATTCACTGGTGCTGTAAGGAGATTCACAATAATTTACTTCAGTGGATTTGTGCCTGTGTCTGCAAGTGGATTGGTGTGTTTGGCTGTAGATATGTAAAGCAAATAATGAAAAACCTTTGCTCAATATTGCCTGTGTGAGATCCAGACATACAGGTGGGCTCTAATTTGCATTCTCCCTTCATGGGGTTTTGTACAATTCCCAAATACAGATATTCTCAGCATAACAAATGCTCTCCTTCCCAGATTTACCTTTCCTAACTATATATAGCAATAAATACTTCAACCAGTTAAGTTTCAGAAAAAGTATTCTAACCATCACCCTATTTATCCCTTAAAATCCCAAGTATATTGATTCAGGTTACTTTCCCAAATAAATCTGGTTAAATATGCTAATAAAAGAAAATGAGGATATTTGCCTTCGAAGTGGTACAATGCCTGCTTGTAACTGCAAATCTTATATATACAGAATAAGCTACAGAGTAAAGAATGAATATGTAACCATGTAGATAAGAGTGCAAATAATATAAAGAAGAAGGTAGGTACTATTGTATACAGTAGACACGAGTTAAGCAAAGACATGCTTTTAAAACAATGCAAGAATCTTCTTTTCTTAAATTAAGTTTTTCTGAAATCCTTCTTGTTCTTATGCCAGAAAAGCAGGTTACTCTTCTGGTCAGGAATATCTCATATTTCAATTCTCAATATCTCAATTTCAATATAATCGCTTCTGATTCCGATTTGGTCTTAAATTTCTCCTTTGCTGGCTTCAGGGCAATAACCATTAATCTTGTAATCCTTGGAGATGACTTTTTTTGGGAAATATAAAGTGGTTGACATTCCTTTTGTCTGCTGTATGTCATTTAATTTTGACCCTTCTGGAAGACGATGGCTGTGCTGCAGGCAGTGGGGAAGCCACCTCCTCTGTCTTGTCCTGGCTACCACAGGGGTCAGGGAATTTTCCTTCAGGGAGAGAGGATGTGCCTCCCTGGAGGGCAGCTGGCATTTTCTAGGAAAACTTCTGTAATGAGGAGATGGCTGGGGAGGAAAACCCAGCCAGCAGGGCTTGATCGACAGGGGAGACTGAGAAAGGAAGGCAGAGAACAGCCAGGCAGTCCTCAGAGTCTGATAAAAAGGAGACTTTTCATGCTCAGGCTCTGTAACCTTGCAGCTGAAAACTTTCTGGCCTGAGTCCAAGTCTAGAGGAAAAGCTGCATGTCACAAGGCTATGCAATACACAAGAGGATGCTCCTCTTTGGGAAGGAGCTTGTTTTTTCCTCTGTTTTAGCCAGGATGGCTGACTACTGCATGTCTCATGTCCTGGGCTGGGGAACCTGCACCTTGCAGGGCTCTTGGAACACTTCTGGTGCTTTCTGGGATGCTGCCCTCAATAATGAGCCCATGAAAGTCTGTGTCAGAACTCAAGCTCATTCAAGGGCTTGTCACAAATGGTAAAGGTGCTCATTGCATTGTGAGTGCAGGGTTGATCAGGTTATTGAGGTATGACTAAATACTTCCTGATTATCATGTGTTTGTGAAATTACTTGTTTAACTTTTGTTTGTAAATGGGAAGGATTTTTCAACCAGCTTATAAAACTATTTTGTATTGATTTGCCATAAAACCTTTGGTTCAGTTGTAAACTACTCTGTGACCATAAATTGTCTGTAAATCTGTTAGTACAGCATGATAGGTTTCTTAATTCATTTACTGAGTTTTCCTTGGTATTTTTCTTAATATGTGAGAATGTATCTGTGTCCAGATCCCTTTGCATTCAGGTGGTGTCTAAATAGACATCCTTTAATCATTCAGTCAACTATTAGCAGATTTCTTCAATTTATACTCACTTTGAGATCTTTTTACTTGGGTTTACATTTGCTGAAATGAGGCTTTGGCCACAAGCACCTGTGCATATACCATAATTAAAAGGAGGAACAATGATTAAATCAAACAAATCTGAGAATTTGTGCTGTCAAGAAAATAGAAGAATCTGTGCTTTGTGCTTTCCTCAGATTTGACCAGATTTTGGCTCTGTGTAAGTACAAGAGCATGTTGATGTGACTGCCATGAGGCCAGTTTGCCTATTGCACCACTGGTGAATGGCACTTGCTTTAGCATTTCATGTCAGCAAAATTGGCAAGCCATTTGCAATCAATGGTAAGCAATCTGACACGACTTCTAATTGAGTAATCTACTAGCTGCATTATAGGAAAAGAGATTTTTAGATTTATTCTTGTAATTATACTTCCAATATTTCCTTATCATGTTATTTTATCGTCTCCAATATAATACTTATTTATGACTATGTAGAGACTTCTACACCAATTAAAGTCAATATCAGTGAATGAGATACAGACAGTACATCCATCTATCCTCAATGCTCAGAATATCTTTAAAATAATTATTCTTCTTTTTTTACTTTCAAAAAATTGGGAACAGTAGTACTTTTTTTCCCAGAAACATGGTTTTCAATGTTTCAATCTATGCCTTTCTGTATTCTTGAGCAGATGCTGCTGTGTGTCTTGATACTTACCAAAACTGGTATGTCTCTCTCCTCTCTCCCCTTTGGTCCATTCCAGGTCATTACTTCTCTGGGAGTGGAATCCCTTAATCCACCAGCTCTCAGGTCAGGCCCTGTGTTGTAATCCCATGAGTACCAACCAGTAACTACTTTTACAGGTCCAGGCATGGGCCCTCCTTTATCTTTTGAAGCCTGGAACAGTAGCTCTCATTAAAAGGACCCCCAAGCAACTTTTCAGCATACCAAAGTAAAAAGCAGGGGGTCTACACCCACATTCACATTCCAAAGTTTCCCTGTCTACCCACAGCTCAGTCAGCACCACCTTGTTGTTCATATCTGAGTCAGGGGGAACAACTTGCTTTTCTTTACAGTCTGTTCTGACTACTTCTGAATTTTCCAGGATGACAGTTTTTTCTCAATCTGGACTTTCTTTTCTACCTCACCCCAAAATGCTTTCCTTCTGTAGGACAGGATCTTTTAACAGATCAGTGTTTTCTGATTTTCCTCTTCGCAGGCTTAACACAGGGAGTCCCCCTTTCTAGCTATACATCCCATGCCAGTGTTTTGAGGGATGTTCCTTATCTGGGCCATTCTTTAATCTTTCCTTCCCTGTTCTTTACAAATCTTTTGCAGTTTCCTTTGATTGAACTCAGTCCATTCAGGTTAAGCAGCAACAGAAACCTGAACAGGAAAAAGCCACTTTTAATATTCATAGGAGGATACAACTATGTTTTTCCAGTTTGTCAACTGTTTCCTTCAAAAGTATCCAACTTGCTAGTTGTTGATGCAACAGGCATGTGGGTTTTTTGCTTTATATTCACTCTGTTTCTGGTATATTTTCATATGTCACACATAAAACAGTGGTAATCTGGGCATACTTATTATCTCTTTGATTACCTGAGCCCTCAGGTTCAGCAGAACCTCAGAAATGTGTGCTCTAACAGTGTGGATATGCAGATGAATACATGCAGATCAGGAAGCTGAGAACAGATTTCGTTCAGGAGTATCAGTTGAATAGCTGCTTACTGCTGAGATATCAGGAGGTATTCCATAAGGAGATGAAATGTGCTGAAAAAAATATTACAGAATTGTATCAAGTCATAAAGGTGATAAAAGAGTAGTGGAGAAAAGTTAGTGGAATTAGTAGCAGTGTATGTACAAATTAGGAGTGATAAAATGCTCCTCCTAGCTTGATTGGGCGCTGATGCTATTGCCCAAGGTTTATGGAAGTGTTTGTATTTATATCTCTTGTTGATGCCAGTCTGCTGTCCCTTCTCCAATAAGCTGCTGAAGGTCAACATTTTTGGTGTTTTCTCAGTGACTACCTTCCCTGCCCTGTGTATTCTTCCTTATGGTGTTTGGTTGAAAGCCATGAAGCTCCTGTACCTCGAAGGTTAAGAAATTCCCACATGTGGCTCAATTCAAACACTCCCAGTGCTGCCCTCGGATCACGCTCTGGGGAGAGACTGTCACATGGCCACAGCATTGTTGTACTCTGTCTGCTTTTGAAAGCTGAGGAACATCTTGCATTGCAGAACCAGCTGGGGTGATTTGTACTGTTACAGATGATGCTGCTTTAATTACTGCTAAAGCCAGCCCAGGGTGTGTGTTAGTGGGCCCAGCAGAGTTCACAGATCAGTCTTGATGCAGGTTAGACAGAGGGACACCTCTGGGCCTTTAGAAAATGCAAGAAGGCAAGCAAATGGGACTGCAGCTGGCAGGGGTCTCTACACTCACACGGAAAAATTTGTCCTCTTTATATTAACACCACCCTCCACCCTTCCCCACCCCAAATCATAGCAGCTCTTGCCAGACTAAATGGATTTTCAGTAGTAAATAAGTATTAACACATGGGTCAAAATGTTAAGTCCTGCTTCAAATGGCTTGGAAGTTACAAGTGGGTTTTTGGTTTTTTTGTGAGGTATTTTTCTTTGGGTTTGGGTTTTTTTTGAGTTTTTGTTTGTTAGGTTTTTTTGGGGTTGTTTGGTTGGGTGGGTTTTATTTGTTTGTTTTTTTGGGTTTTTTTTTTTGTTTGCTTTTGGTTGTTGTTTTTTTGTTTGTTTGGGGTTTTTTTGTTTGTTTCTTTGGTTTTTTGGATGCTTTCTTAAAAGGAAAGTGGATGAGGTGATTTAAAAATAAAATCTCCTTTAATTTGCTTTGATTATTGGACTTAGACTGTCATGCAGCTTCACTCTGATAGTTTCTCTTTCCTTTTCCCCATTACAATAGCTTGGCAACTGCAGTGAAATGAACCTAAAGTGACAGCTTGAGACAAGGAGGAAAACTAATATACACTGTGGAGAGTAGGGACCAGCCAAGCGGGTGACGTCACTTGGAGGGGCACTATCTGAGTGTCAGAGCTGTCACGATTCATTCCCCACATATCAAATCTGCTCTGCTTTTGTGTGGAGCAGAAGCTTGTTACCTTAGGTACTTGAATCAAATATCCCTTTCATTTGTTTGTATTTACTCAAGTGTGTTCTGAGGAGACTAAAACCAGCTATGTCTGTAGACACCAGTCATCAACTAGGTTGTGTGTGCTGGGCTGTGTGACCCAGTAATATCAGTGGCTGTCAAATGTTTGATCTTCTAATATGCACTCTTTTTTGCCTCTCCTGGACTGCTAGTCTTTTTGAGCATCCACTCTACTTGTCATCTGAAATAAAAGTACAAAGCCTGTGTCGTGTATACAACAGTCTTTGGTAGTCAGCCACATCTTCTCCTTTAGGCCATTGTCTTTTCAGCCTGACTGAAGCCCCCTGCTACTATGTGCACGAGCAGTAGAAACCCTGCTTCTTCCTTTTTTCTCTTCTGCCTATTTTCCTCTTTTGTTGAGTTCACACAGAACTCAGTGTTAGATGAGTGATAACATGTAGTGAAATGCTGTTAAATATATGGGATTCCAAACATTAAAATAACTCTCCTTTCTTGAATTATCTTTCATCACAGGTTGTCTGAAAGCCCAGAGAATTTAGCAATACAATGTCTGGGTAGGATACTTCTGTGCACTGAGATATAATAAGAACTCATTAGGGACGAGACGCTAAAAGGACAAGGTGGGGGCTGTGGCATCACAACTATGTTGAAAGCTCATACACGGAGTATTGGAAAGTATCGGAGAGGTAATTTCACAGTTACCACTCTCACTCATTGCTGTTCCTTTGAGCTGATGCAGGTGTCCACACTCAGTACTATGCACAAGGGCACAGCTATGTTGGTGTCCTCAAAATTGCCAGTTACTGTGTAGCCTCATGAACCTGGGTTTTGTGTCTTGTCCCATTTCCCTTTTTCTAACACCTTTGTGTGATCTTTTCTGGAGTTGTGAGCAATCCAGAGTCAGTGATTAGTCAGAGGTGGTCCCAGCTGCTTGCAGGGGAAAGGCTGGACCTCCTTGCTTTAACAGTTAATCTAAAGAAGGCTCTGCCCCTCTCTTCTGACCCAGTTCCTTGTTTGCCCACATGAAACCAGGGAAGCCCAGCTGTAGTCATGGGCCAGACCTTTTGGACAGTAGACACTAATTATTCCTATGCCTTAAAGGTTCTTGCTCTGAAAAAAGAACTGTCTCTGGGGCAGATACTCTTTTAAGTCATCTGGCACTAGCTAAGGGTGGGCCACTGTATTTCTGCTACACACAGCCATGTTTATCAGGACAAAGTCTTGATGTGTAAATGGAGCACAGCTGGACTTATGTGGGAGTCTGGCACTTTATTGCCTTGTAGCTGTTCTACACAGTGCCTACTTGCTTGTTAGCAGAGAGCAACTCTATCATATAATCAGGTATCTCACAACTATAATGCTTTTTTACAAATATTAATGTATTTCTTTGCCAGATTTACCCAAGAGTATCCTGTTCCCTACTCATATATGCAAGACAATAATTCTCTTCACAGTTATGTAAATTTCCAAGTAAACTGGGAGATGTATTGCAAGAATAGTAAGATATCAACAAAGAACCAGAATTGCACCCAGGTCTCTCCTGGCTGCCACCGTGCAGTGAAGGCTCCTGTAGTAGTAACTCTAGGAAGGAGCTCAAAAATTGCCACAGCTGCTCTGCCTGTGTGATTTACCAAGGAAAGGAGGAAATGAAAAGTAGAGGAGCAGTGCACAATACAAACTAGTGTTGTTGATGGAGCAGAGGAAGGTTTCATTCAATCATCCATTCATTCATCCTCACTGCTGACAGTCCTTCACTTCTGGTCAGTGCTGCAGGCACTCTGATGCAGATTTTCCCCTGAAGTACCCTCCCCAGAGGTCATTTTTTTACCAACAGTTTTCTAATTTCTCAATCAGTTTCAGTTCAACCAAACCCAAATATACTAGAATAAGCTTTTTTTAAACTTCATTAGTGTGAAATGTGTTGCCATTTTGAATTCAATCCTACTGTCATATTTAAGGAACATATGGAAAACAGTCTGTACAGATTAATCTAAGGAGCATTTTAATGTGGCTTTCCTTGAGTGAACTGGTTATATTATAGATAGATATTTCCTAACTTAAGAAGTGTTGAAACTGCAGGCAAGTGCTTTCAGACAAATTGATATCAAATAGCAGAATACAGTCATGTATTCTGGATCTTGACTACAAAGGAGAATTTGACACGGAGACTAACTAGTCTGTCATATGCTTGTATGCTTTTAATATTTATACTTATGAAGAAATAGTAAAATAAATAATGGTGCAATCCAGATCATCGGTATATATGACCCAAAAGCATTGGCAAGATTTCACAGAAATACTCAGGAGAAGAAAGGAAAGAGTTTAAAGGGAGAAGGTAAATGAAGGAATTGAGAGGTTTGCAAAGATAGGCATCCCAACACTAAAGAGGTATTGTTCAAGAAAAAATGATGTGAAATGACTGCCTCACTTCAGTATTGAATGGTTTGTTGTTAGTGAAAACCATAGAAGTATTTCTTTATAAAGCTTTTAGGAGTATCCACTTTCTGTTCCTAGTTAGGTAAGAAAGAAAAGAGCACCTCCCAGAAATTGATATTTGCATTAATGCTAGAACAGACAAGAATTTGAAAGTTGTCTTTAAAGTTGTCAGGCCATTCAGGCAGTGTGGCTGTGTTTTCTGTAAAGCCATGGCTCTGCTGCCTGCCTTAATTCAGGCTCTATGGATTAAATTAAGATGCTTCCTGCTACCAGGAACACTCTATGATTTGTGCCCATGGATATGTAAAGCATGCCAACACTGGAAGAATGAACAAATTAACAGACAGCCTGGAGCAATAAGTAACTTGAACTATCTTGACAATAAAAAAAAAAAACTGAAGGAAAGTTAAAGTGCAATTCTTATCTATTGACTGAGCCTGGGAAAGATAATAAATTTATAAATTCTTAAATTCTAGGTGGAACTCTTAAAAAAACAGATAAGGAAAACACACATTATACAAATCCTGGGAATCCCAGAGGGTTAAGAAGGTAAGAAGTTACCATATATCCTACATTAAGCAACAAAGAACAGCTCACTGTGTATTGAGAGCTTATCATGTTGCTGTGAAAAGGGCATCATAGGAGACCAGCAACTGCAGAACTACTCTCCTAAAGTTAATGGACTTGGGTGTTAAGGGACGAGGGTTTTTTTTCTGCAGAGAGCATCAAGAACATTTATTTTAATAAGTGGCAAATTCTGATTTTTTTCCCCCCCAATGCTGGGCCCTGCACTCAGAAAAATTGTGCTTGTCAGTGCACAGAAAACATGCTTTCCAAGAAAATAAGTGCTATCAGTTAGTGTAGTCTGGCGAAGTTGTGAGTCAAATAGCCCTGGAAAATGTACTTATTCTAGGAGCAGTGGAAAGCAAAATGTATGTGTATGAGAGAGGGGAAGAGAAAATTCTTCAGCTGAAGACTGAATAGCTGTATACAAACTGTGATTTCATTGTACTTTATTGTGCTTTGATCATGCTTTTACATTTCAGCATGATCATGGTGTCATGTTGCAAATAGTAACTGAATTTCAAAAGCAAATGGCCCTCCTGAAGAAAGCCACGATGGTAAAGTGCAGCGTATGGATCTCTTTTTAGGGTTCTAGGAATTCTATTTCAAGTTGTATCATTAGATTAGTTTATTTCCCTACCCCCCATTTTTAATAAAATATTTAACCCAGCAGCCTTCTAACTAGAAATTACTATTTGTTTCAGTTTTGGAGGGGTTTTATTTGCAAGTGTACATTGATATTTGAAAGTATGTTCCAGGCTGGGTGATGTGGTGGTGTTCTATTTTTTAAATTTATGTGACATATTGAGTTGCTCTTTTGGCCAGGTGTAGTTCATTTTTGGATGCATGCTGTTGGATTCAGTACAATAAACATTTTGAATTTAAGCATTGGCAGTTTGATAGTTGTTGAGAAACATGAGTCACAATTTATTTAACAATAAACATGGAGAGTAACAGTGGAAATTATGGCTGTGCTGATCTAACCTGTACTCCTGATTGCATCCATATCCAGACCATTCTTTGTTTCTTTCTTTTTCCCTTGCTAATCTAAACTATTCCACTTCCCTACTACTTGGATATTTTCCTCTGTTTGGATGTTTGCCTCTTTGGTTCTGTGTTGTGAAAAAGTCCCCTGATGCTCTCATCTTGCAGGTTTTACTCGACTTTTTAAATATACTATTATATACTCGACTATACTTTTTAAATATACTATTTCCCTGTCCCATGCTATAGAAAGGAAATCCCATGCACATTTGAAAAGCTGTGTTTAAGACTTCAAAAGTCTGCTTTAAAACCTTCCTTTGCAAAGGAGCCTGCAAAAAGTAGACCTTTGGGTCACTAATGAACTGATGTCAGTGATGCTGCCAATGAACATTGTCATGTCATAATTCTCCATAAGTCTGTACCCTTACATAGTCTTTTGTTTAGTCCTCAGACTGAAGGACATTGAATCAGGAGTCATCTTTTTGATCTGGGCTTGTGCAACCCTTATCACAATAAAATCCTGCTCTGCAACAAACACTCCTAGGCTATATTGTAATAAAAATAAACTAAAAATTGTAAGCATAGCCTTACTGTTGGGCAAACTGTCAGTTATTACAATATTACTTCTAATTTGTTTATGATGTGATCAGTAAAATGCAAGAAACTCCTAAATTTTGTTTGATGAAGAATAGAAAGACATCAGTCACCTTCTGCAGCATGTGTCTCCCAAGTCACCAGTTTTCTGCTACTGTTTTTCTCTCTTTGAGTTAGGAGTCCAAATCAGTGCCACACATTCCTAAATAGGGACATCTGTAATGGGCTTCTTGTCCTTTACATGCCCCCTGCCCAGATTCCATCATCACTCTTCTTCTTTCTGTGTTTTTAAATGATTGCATTTCTCATATTAGGCAAATCCTGTCCCTTACCTGGATGATGTCATTAATCTTCTTTTACACCATGATATATTACTAAGTGACATACTGCATTGTATATGTATTGTTACTCTACTCACACGCTTAGTGAAGACATTGCTGGCATGTGGAATACAAACGTCAAGTCAGCTGTGAAAAAGTTCTTTTTAAGAATCATGAAAAGTAAGTGTGCCAGCAGGACAGACTGCCCTTTTTACAGCAGATTAAGACACAAAGGGATAAATTTTAAGAGAACCAGAAACACTTGCCAGGGCTATGTTGATCAAATTGTTTGTGTATGATGCTTCATATTCCAGCCTGAGAAATCTCTACAGTAGGAATGTGACCTTTTTTGGCTCATTTTCTAGTACTAATTGTAAAATTAAAAGTTTATTAATTGCAAAAAGTTGATTCTTTGTCCGCCTTGATATTAAACTGACAGTTTTAAAAGACCTAGTATTGTTTATTGTTTAGGAAGCATAAAAATATCTTGACTGGCTCTCCTTGTAGCAAAACTCCTTTTTGTAACTAACAGAAGGTTGCAAGCACAAATAACAGACATAATTTTGGGAACTGATTTTGATATAAAGCATGAGGGATATTATAAAATATTCAGTTCAGTTGAATTTTGGATGGTGCCAGGCAGATATTAGTATCTCCTGGATGAGCCATGCCATGTCATTCAAAAAAATGGGGAGCAGCACTCAATTTTTGTCATTCAGATAGCAAAGAATTTAATGAATTGAAATGCTCTTTGCAAGCACACAATCTGGCCTCCTAGCACTGTCTTGGAGATCATATTCTAAACAGTTATGTCCAGCCAGCATAAAGCAGCATCATTTAGTCATCAATCCTCTTTCCAGTGGTGTTTTGCACCACCTTTGGCTCTCTGTCATGCTACGTTTTTGCATAGGATTAAGGTATCCCTGAACCTTGGGGAACATCCATCCCATACCAGTCCTCTCTTGGAGCTTGTAATTTGAGAACTAGCAAGATGCTAATTAAGGGTTTGAAGTATATAAATAGTTGGTAGAGGAGATCATAATGGGGACAGAATGCTTTTATCTTTAGTTGTCCTCTACTGGATTGTGCTTTCACAAACTTTTAGCTCACAACTGGCTCAGTTTTTAAACCACTGCTTATGTTTTATCTTTGTTAGAGCCAAATGCTGTGTTAAGAAACTTGAAGACAACTGAAATGGAAAGCTCCTACTCTGGAGGCTTCTTTTTGTTTGTTTGTTTGAGAGAGGAAAAGAAGTCAATGCAGTGTAATGATGTTCTGGTGGACAGTAAGTGAAAATATTGTCATTGCTTTGGAGAACAATAGAGTTTGTCTCATTCAAAATATGTCTTTCATGTACTGAAATTCCATTTGTTAAAGCTCTAAATGTGTCTTTCATTACTTTCTTATTACCTATTACATTGTAAAATAAATTTGTTATGTATTGTTTATTATAATGAATATTTAAGCAGATTCCCTAATTCTTTTCATAAAAATATTTTAATGTAATTTCTGAATAATAAATCATGAGCAACAATATTAACTGTGCTTAGGAAATGTTAAATGTAATACTATTTGCAGACATTAAGCCATCAGTGCTATTTGAGATGTTTCGAAATCATGACCCCTTTAGAAGACAGACAGCACTAAACATTCCTTCCATAGCAACTATATTCAGAGAAGCAACCTACCAGAGTCAGTCAAACTTAATAGCCCGTCAGGCATTTCATGCTGCTGATAGGTTGTTGGGGTTTCCACTGTCAGATTTTTTCCTGAAATTACAATACAGGATAGGTGAGTTGCAATTTTTTTTACTAGTGTGAGGTTTCTGTACAGAGAGGCCTGTACAGTTTCTGTAAAAAGGGACCTGTGGATAGTGATGCCAAATTTTACTTTAAAATGCTGCTATGTAAATTTGGGGTTTTTTCCTACAGCGGCTGACAAAAGACTTTTTTTCTTTTTAATTTCTTCCTTGCCTCAACTGCGCCCTGTCAGTTAGGAAGTCCAGTTCTGTACTGATGTTTGAGACTCCTAGTTTGTCTTCTGTGATGGGATCAGAGTGGAATGCACAGCATGTCAGTGAAGCAGCATGGCTGGTGGCATCATGCATGACAGAGAAGGCCTGATCCCATGCAAGAATTCTCTGAAGTGGAACACTCAAAAGACAAAACCTTGTTCATTTCTAAAATGTAATTTTTAATGTGTTTTGATAAATATTGCCAGAAAATTGTATTTTAAGTCCGTGGTAAGCTCTATGAAAGAAAACTCATATTCAAAACAGTTCACGAGAATACAATTTTTTTCATTTCTCTGGGGCCTTTTTTGAGAAACATAAAACTCTCAAGAAATGGCATGAAAGTAGAATATAAAGGCTTCACATTAAAAATTCAGTTTTGTCTTTCCCTTTCAATATTTCTAAAGGAGGAAAAAAAACCTCCCAAATTCTAATTTTCAAACTGTAAGTCTGTTGTTACACAGCAAAGATGTGAAAGCTTTTGTTTACTGCACTCTTATAGTCATGGCACTGCAGTCTAAATGAGCCTTTTATTCATGTTACTACAGCATGTAATTCAAGTACCTGACTTTAACTTGTGGAGGATACCATTGGTTTCAAGGTGCCACGGAGGCCACGGGTACACGAAAAAGTTAGGGTGAGATAAGCCAGAGTGCACATTTTCTTTGTCCTACTGTGTGTAACATTGCCTCTCTGTGCACTCTCACTTCATTCTAACTGTGTGCTACTTCACTTCTAACAAGGGGCAAGATTTTCTGCTCCCTTATATATAAACAGCTTCTCGTCAGAGATATGTGCTTCCCTTGCCAGATTCCTCTCCTAATTGAAATAACTTACATGACCTTGTGTCTGGCTAGTTACTCACATCTAAAGCAGTACCTAGTGATGTACTTGTAACTGGTGAGATTAGCATGATATATTTTAGAAAATAATAAGTTCTATGACAACTGTTGCTGTCTCGTGCAGAATCTCCTGCTTTAGCAGGCTCTCAAAAACTATAGGTTTTTTTCTGTAAATAGATGTCTCTGAAGATTTGTATGTCTTTATGTTAATTAATTAGTTTTCCTCTTTCATTTAAGCTGCTGTTCTTAGATACGTAACAGACTGAAACACTCTAAATGAAGGGTGCAAATCACAGAATTATAAATTAATGTAAACAAAGATGAGGAAAAAGAGGCCCAAATACTGTCAGACCAGTCTTCCATTATAGAATTTTGAAGTGATAGTGAATGTAAATTGGGTAATGAAACTCATATTGTATAGACCCAACAGAGACTAGGTCTATAATAGGGGAGTATAGGAATTTTATTTCCTTCTAGAGCTTAATGCAGTAAAATCCCCTGGTGTTATATACAGGTAGCCTAGTGTACTAGATGGGGTATTTGCTTTGAAGACATAAATTGGTCATGATTTTAGTTGGGTTTGTGACCTTAAGAATGACTCTTACTGCTGGTAAGAGCAGCAGTTGTTTGCTTGGTTTTTTGTTGTTATTTTGCACATTGCTATAGAGAAGTAGAAATTTTGCAAGAAGAATTAAACGGTCTTGCTTAATTTTTTACTTCTAAAGTACTGCTATTCTAATTTCAAACAGTTCTATTATCTCCTCATGCAGAAAAAACATTGTAACTTTCACTCTTCATTTTTTCAAAGGAATGGTTATGTTAAAGATAATAATTCTGTTTCCTGCTAACACTAAGGTAAAGATTGGAACTTCTCATTAGATTCTATGCAGAATGTAGAGGTTTATACTTCAGCACAGAGAGAGGATAAATCACCAGAATATCCCTCTCCTGTTCACTCAAGGGAAAGAAAAACTTCTCTTTTCTTGTATTTTAGGGTAGTCCTATTTTAAGAACTAGTCCATGGAACAAGAGTTTAATATCATTGCTTCAATTGAATGCAAAGGGAAACTGGAACGTGAAAATAAGCACAAACAAAGAAATAATTTTGACATTTGAGCATTTTGGAGTTCATTTTCAACAAGAAATGAATAATTTTCCTTCCCTCACAAATCTTGTATAAAAGTAAGAAACATCCAGAAAAATACAATAACTCAGATGGTAAGAAAAAACCCATCTGTATTTCCTGCTTTGCTGGGGCCTGTGCCATAGCCTAGTTATTGAAAAAGCAAAACTGCCCCTGAAGTGAACCTTGAGAAGCAGAACAGCAGAGCAGTGCTGTAACCTGGTGTACAATAAGACCATCTTTCTCCCCAAGCCTTCTTGGAGGTTTGGAGTGTGCAATAGAAAGGAACTTTTTTTCAGGGACTGGCTGTAAGATTTCAAGTTATCTAATATACACGCTTGATTGTGGAGATGAGATAACACCTGTCTGACTGCAAACACTGGGTCTTGTGAAGGACTCCAGTGTTCCTCTATGAGCAGAGAGAGTACCACTCTTCTGAAAGGGGCTCTGAAGCAAAAAAAATGTGTGAAACCATATTACTTGTAACAACCTACAAATCCATTTTTACAAAAGTCAGAAAATAACCCCATAAAATAGGCCTATTTCCTACTTTCCTTCCTTGAGGAGGAATTGGTAGTTTTTTCAGTCTGCATAGTAAGTTGCTGTTATTTCTAGTGCTATCAGTCTGGAACCATTCTCTGTTTATCTGAGGACTCCAAATATATCTTTTAGAAAAGTTGTGTCCATTGTCAGTTCAGAGAGCCAAGTTACTACATGTACCAGTGATTCCAGAAACAAAACTGAATTGTCATTATATTTGGTCACCGACATCTGCACAATTCACTTTATTAGAATCAGGCCAATATTTCATATTGTGCACCAAAATCAGTCCTTTAACTTTTGAAATAAAACAATTTATTTAAAAAAAAAATTTCATGCAATATAGACTTATGCTCACCTAAAGATCTCAGTTCCCTTATGGAATTTCTCCAAATATACATATAAAGATCCTTCAGAGAGTAGAAAAGAGGTAAGAAATCCCTCCAGAGCAAATAATGAAGCCTCTTCATTTCAGAAACCATTTCTCTTCCCAAAGGCAATGGGGATTTGATGGACCTGGCAGACTTAATTCCCAAGCCAAATTCCTCTTACAGACAAAACCCTGCTGGCTAAGCCATTCTTTCATATTCAACGAGCTCCAACACCGCCTCTGATCCAAAGCTGGCAGTTTGACACAAGAAGAGAAGTGATTTCTCAGGTGAATATATTGCAAACCATGTCTCATCTCTAAACATCTAGTTTTTTTTCTCACATGCTGAACAAGGGGAGTAACATGGGTCCCTGTGGTATCTTCTCTGTTCAAGGGAGCAATGACTCATCATTATCTTGTGAGTTTTCACAGGGAACAGGAATGGAGTCACTCAAGAACTACTCTCTGTTGCTGGCAGCTACAAATATCTCAACAAAGTATCAGATTTGGATGTCTCAAAGGATAGGGTTAATAAAAAAAGAAAAGAAAAACTGCATTCTAATTTCCTTTTGATCCATAGCTGGGTTGCTGCATACCCTGGATGGTAACATGCCTTGTCAGGCTGCCAGAAATCTAAAGCCTCTAATTTGTTGGAGTGCCATGTTTTTTAGTGAATTTTCTGGGGAAAAAAATGCTTTATTACTTTGTAGCTATCAAGGAAATCATCACATACAGCTGTTTTTGTTTCTCAGCTCATTGTTATCTGCACTGATAAACAGAATTTATATCCAGCAGAAGCCATGTACCTCATCGGCTTTTACTAAGCATCTGTTGGTACCTCGCTGATTTTAAGCTATAACTGATACTATGGAATGCTGTCATGACAGAGCAGTCAAAATTCAGGCAAACTGCATTTGCCCTATGAGATGCTATTTGTTGTTGTAAGAAAGCACAATTTTGAAATTACTTCTGAGCAATCTGATTTCAAATTCTTCATAGTAATCACAAAACAATTCAGCTTTCAAATGAGTGGAGACAATAGGATATATGAAGTTGTTATTTTTCACAAACTGTCCTGCCATTGGGATTTTTCAGACATTATTATGGAGCCATGTTATTGGCTTAATGTTAATGTTTACATACAGCTTCTCCTTGGGTGTATTACAGGCATTCTCCAGCAACTAATGGCCTGTTCCATCCATACAGGGAGCTCCAGCACAGGGCACATGGACTCCTGCAATGAGAGGGTCCATAAGTCCAGCCTTTCTTTATACTCAACACTGATCATATACTCAGTGTTTTAACAAGTTATGAATATGGCTTAGTAGTTCCTCATGATCGTGCTTTCCATTCTGAACATATTTCTCAGCTTGGACTTCCCTCTGACATCTTTCTTTGCAATTTGTTCTCTCAGCTATCTT
The DNA here is from genome assembly GCF_036417665.1 of Passer domesticus. Lineage (NCBI taxonomy): Eukaryota > Metazoa > Chordata > Aves > Passeriformes > Passeridae > Passer > Passer domesticus. The sequence goes on from NC_087483.1 coordinate 25,948,438, forward strand.
TATGGCTATGTGCTTTATGTAAATCCACAATAATACTGCTTTTGCTTTCTTCTTTTCATCAGCCATAAGAAAATATGTTCTGGTGTTTTCAGAAGGTTTCCTCACAGCCTTCCTCCTTTCCTTATCTTAGTAAAATTAATGCTGAATTCCCTGAACCTATTCAAGTCTTCCTCAAGCAGCTTTCCTGCCCCTCTGCTTTGTGTATGATTGGTCATCACTGCCTGTACTTCTCATACTTTCAAATGATGAAATTGTGATTTGATGAGGCATTAATTCCAGGGAAATGGTGATATTGAATCTGTGTTTGTCCACCAGGTATTTAACAGAACAAAGTCAGTCACAGGTTTTTAAATATCATTTGGTTCTTCTTGCATTTATACTTCAGGTTGTTCTGCAGGCCTTTTGTGTGTATGTCGAACAGTTTAATATAAGCAGAGGCTTTAAATCAAAGACAAATGGAGATAAAAATGTGCCACAAAAATGGCAACTAAGAAATTAGACAATTTCTCAATCCTTTGTGTCAGTAATTTGCCTAAGAACTGAGTAAAGACTTTCAAATGTATCCCAACATGATGAATTGGTCAAACATGCTGAGCAATGTGATCATAAGGCTTACCTTGCTTGAGCTGGGGGTTGGACTGCAGTGTTCCTGAGGTCCTTTCACATCTGAATTGCCTTACGGTCTTTTGAGCTGATGAGAATGAATGATTGATGGAGATATCTGTGATACCTGGAATACATTTGCTGGCCCATGTGCTGTTGTGATTAAGAGATACCAGTGCTCATGGGGGAACTTTAAGGGGTGTTTTAGTGCACTAATTCACTTGTGTCACCAGTTTTCTGCTTAGTTCCATTTCTTGTTATCAATGTAAGAAACACTTAACAAATCACAGAACAGACTGAGACCTTCTGATTTTTTTTAGCGGAATATGGAAGTGTGTCACTTTGAGTGTCACTTTTATTGAGCTATCATAGCATTACAATTACCTAGAGGTAGAAAATAATTTTCTGTCCTAATCATGGTTTTCCTAAGAAGGTCTTAATTTCACTCTGTAGAAGTACAAAAGCAACTGAGAAACCATTTCAAATTTTAATGAAGAGAAATGTCTTTCTTTCTTGGAGTTGATCTGCTTCTCTATGTGGTGGTGAAGTTAGTGGGAAAAGTTTTATCTACTACAATACTGTCGTCCTCAGAAGATTCATAGGCTTCAGCTGCTCCCATGCAGCACTACCACTCTGTTTCTCAAGGAATTTTCTGCAGTTGATCTCCAGAGGTAGAGACTATTGGCTCTAGTTTCTGTGGACGGCCTGTGGTTTACTACAGTGACATCTTGCACTCACTAAAATTACATTCCATGCACTTTCTTCCAGACTCATAGGTATAGCGAGTCTGGAAGAAAAACCATTAAAAAATTGGTTTTTTTGGTCAATGTTGTGAGCATGGTTCTTAGGCTGAAAATATGAAAGATGGTATAGTGAATAGCAATTGAGGTCAATTATATGAATCATTCTGAAGCTTGTGCAGGGAATAATTAATTATTGTTACAGTTTTTGATAGCACCTATTTACTGTGTCGCAGAAACAAGTTACTTGCTCATAATGAGCACCCTATGGTTTACTACAATTTAGTTTTGTCTCACACCAAAAACCACCAAAAACCATGTACCATAAAACTCAGAGTCAACACCATGCAACTGAATTGGGCACCTCTACACCTCTTTACTTGTTATTATTTCCTGAAGGAACACTTAATGGTAAAGAGACAACTAATATGTCAAATGAGACAGTAAATTGATTTACCATGTCAAGCTCATTTAAACCAACTTCTCAACTACAATATTTATGTAACTTTGCACAAGTTTTTATACCTAAATCGTAATAATCTCAGGGACATTGGCAAGCTGTGCATTAGGTTACATATTCACGGAGACTGAGTTCCCTGTTCTGTGAAATTGAACACAAGCACAGAACAAACCTAAGAATTTACTTCAAAGCTTTTCTGGAAAATAAAAAGTTAAGAAACTTTGGAAAGTCCATAGAAGTGGACACTTATGTGATACAAACTAATATCCAATAAGTTTTGTCAAGATCCAGCACATTAGTTGCTTCTGGAACCTGAGCATATAATTTGAAGAAACATTAAATTTTCTGCACATGTACATATTCCCTACCCATGACCACACAAAACTACTGGAAAAAATGTATCTGTTATGTTTCAAAGCAGAGAGCTGTATCTATTTCCTGATTTTATCCATAGTTGCATCCTAATACAAATATCTATTCTATTTTGATTTCATACCCCCAGGCAAATGCATTTAACTGCAGTGCACTGGCTGAGAGCTCTGTTTCACATTCTGTACTAGGATATAAGGTTTTTAAGAACATACAAAGTGTTCACTTGTGGATTCAATCATGGCAGTGTGCCTGGGAGCAGCATTGCAGCCTCTCCAGAGCAAACTTAAATGATTTAGTGTAAAATTTAGACTATAGCACAAATGAAAACTAGGAGAAAAATGTCAATAAAATTGCAAGGGAGAAGTAAAGACTCTTCTAGCACCTTGAAACATTAGCAATTTTATTCAGAAGAAATTGCAGTATATGCACACTTCCGCTGCATGAAAGGTCATGAATCTGCCTTCTACACTCAGTTGAGCTATTATATTAAATAAGAAAATTCACCCTGGCTGCGGCCATACTTATGTACATCCCTGTATGCTTCCCAAGGGAATATTGGAAGAGTGGATGGCTGTAATATATTCTCTCACCCATGTACCCTTGCTAATCACAGCTCTTATTTGCCAAGAAAACAGACAAACAAGCAAAGTTGTATTCTTAAGTAACATCAGAAGTATTTTGAGAACATCAAAAGTAAAGCCAAACTCTGCTGAAATTGCAAATACATGCTCCCTTCAACCAGGATGCCCATATTTATGGCAGCCATACCTGGAGAGGTATCCAGGCCCTAATGCGCCAACTCAATGCACGTAATGTTTCTCTGGCACGCTTACGTTGATGCCCATCTGCTGCAGTGGCATTGTGCCACTTGCAAGGTAATAACACAAATTCAGCCGAAGATACTTGCCAAGCACAAACAGGTTTGTAAGCTGAGCCTTCAAAACACAGTACTGTGAAAGATCTTTTCCTCTAAGATCCCTTTGGGAAAACACCCACTGTGTTATTCCTATATGCATGGGTTTCAGTACTCAATGCCACGTCTTTTCATACCAAGTATAGGATCCACACAATGGAATGCTATTGCTATCCCAAAATAAACAGCATTTGTTCTAGGAGGTTGGTGAGAATGAAGTGAAGTTATACATCTCAGCAGCAATTAAGATGATACTCAAAGCAATAACAATAATATCAATAACAATAACAATAATAATGGAAGCAGCATTACAACTGCATTGCTAGCTGGTCTTGAAGACAGAGAAGCTAAGGAGTTAAAAACCTGAATTTCATTACCCATTCTCAGTTAATCTTTTGTCTATTGAATTTTTGCTGTAATGAATCTTAAATTGTAATTTCTAGCCAAAGTAACAGTAACAGGCTGAAGTTGAAAGGCATCTCTGGAGTTTGTCTAGTCCAACTCCTTTGCTCAAAGGTTGGTCGTCTAGAGCCAGTTGCTAAGGGCCGTCTCAAGCTGGGAGTTGAGTATCTCTAAGGACGGAAACCCCACAGCCTCTCTGATCAACTTGCTTCAGTGTTTGACTGTCATCACAGTAAAAAGGTAGGTTTTTATGTTTAAATGAAATTTCCTGTATTTCAATTTTTGTCCATTGCCTCTTGTCCTTCCACCAAATACCATTGGCCTAATTTACTTTTTGCTCTCTCTTAAAGTACTTATACACACTGATGAGGCATCGAGCTTTCATCTCTCTCAGCCTCTCCTCATAAAGATGCTCCAGTGCCTTAATCACCACCTTGGTCTGTTGCTGGATGAGCCTCAGTAAGTCTGAAGGAACTGTGGGCACTCTACCAGGTTCTGTGGATTTAAGTATGTCTAGCATGCCTAATATTCCTTAACAAGATATTCTGCTATACCGGGTAGGTAATTTTTCCAGAGCTTCCCATTGGTTCTTACCTGGAGAAGCATATTTGGCTGTGCTGCCTCACAGATGATGGTTCTTGGGTTGGAGCTTGCAGTGAGAGCTTGCAGTTCAACTTACTGGAAATATGATAGATTATGAAATAGTAAAATATTATCACAGTTTAAAAATACGATCAAGTCCAAGACTACATTCTTACCTTCAGTTTTAGGGTATAGCTTTTTTTTCCTCAGAATTTATTTTAAAATATTATCCAGAAGGTATCTTCTAAAGCATGTCAGGCATTGGAATAGGGTGTCAAAAGAAGTGGTTGAGTTGCTGCTCCTGGAGGCATTTAAAAGACGTGTAGATGTTGCTCCTCAGGACATTGTTTAGTGATGGATGTGGCAGCACCAGGTTAATGGCTGGATTTGATGAGGTCTTTTCCAAATGAAACAATTCTATCATTCTAAGTTACATTGCAGTATTCACTATTTCAGATTGAAAAGAAGTATTATATGTGTTGAGAAGTTGATATTAAATATATATAATATAATAAACAGGTCAAATGTCATGAAAATGAAAGTGAGTGCTTTAACTACTAGATAAGCAGCTGGTTATCTAGCTTGTTGATTTTTACATATAGTCACACACTTAGCCCTTCCTTGCATATACTCCTGTGGTTAATTGTTCCTCCTATAAAGTTAAAGGTTACTAGTATAAAACAGGGGGAGGAAAAAGAGAAGCAGAAGCTGGTTTCTCTCTAGAGCAGACCATATGACTGCTAAAGACAATTACACATAAAGAATTCAATTTTTTTCAGGAACAATCTGATCTTTCTCAATCCATCACAATCTGATCTTTCTCAATCGTCCTTATTACTCGTGATTATAATATTCTTTTATTCCATATAAACTTCAGACTCTCAAAAAAACGTCTGTGAGGCACAGGAGGCTACAATGAAATGGGTTGTGTTTCATAAAATGATGGGTTGAGAGTGTGAACATTTTTATGTATTGATTTGCGATCTACCCCTGTGGTTTCAAGATTGAGAATGTTATCCTGTCAATAAGTCTTCTCCAAAGCTAAGTTTTTTCAAGATGGTACAGAACTTAAAAACTTCTATTTTGCCTACTTTAAGTAAAAATTGTCTATTTAAATGTCTATTTAAACCTTGGTAGCCATGGAATGTGAAGAGGGTGGTATAACGTCATATTTGTGTATGCATCTTCCTTATTAAAATTCAAACCACCAAGCATTTAGGAACTTGAATGCTTGACTTTTACTTCATAAAGATATTTCATGTTTTGAGAGAAGACACAGATATGCATATCTTCCCTGCATCACTTTTAATTAAGTTTTTATCCTACTTGGTTCTTTCAGATACTGACAAGCAAGAGCAAATTTCAAGATTTTCTACAGTTTTGGTGTAGAAAACACTGTTGTTTTTTTCATAGCTCCATCACCAAAAATCTAGAACAAAACCCCATACATGTTCAATTAAAAAAATCTGTACAGGAGAGTAACACAGGACCGAACTGAAAAACTGAGCAGGGCTTGGGGAGGAGGAGTCACTCACCATATACAATAACTGTCTCTCCAGAGATGGAGAAGGCATGACCTTTGCATTCTTTGTGGGGAACTGGATATAGACCCTTGATCTACTGACTATGAAAGCAAGCTATTGAACACATTTCCAATAATGCCAACTTCAGCAAGTGAAAAAAATTGTTTTCAAAAAATAAGTACAGAAAAAATAGCAAATTAGTTTGTTCTGTATGTAATAATTGATGAATTTCCATGATCTTCTTGCATATTAGATTTATTTAAGTAAAGGTAAGATGATGAATTTGAAGTAAATGCTGTGCACAGGATGGGTTTTGACACACTTGGACCTGTAGACTTGGTCTAACCCAGCTGACAGCACACATTCTTTTGTCTAACTTGAGTAAAAAACCAGTATTATTTGTACATTCCGTAGCCTATCTAGAAGAAAAATTAGAAAGGGGACTGTCAAGAATTCTGATTAATTCAAACTACCTTGTCAAATCATTAACAGTGGCCAGTTTGGCAATGGTCCAAAACAAGGAATTCTGCAAAGTTCTTACTAGTACTTAAAATGGAGGAAAGGCATTAACAGAGGGAGGAGATTTGTCTGGGGTAAAAGGAAGGGGGGGTGGTGGTGATGGAAAGGTTAAAAGAAAGGGAAAAATGTGATGGAAAATTATTTTGTTTAAAAGCTGGCATTTGGTATTTTCAAAGGGCAAAATGTATTTTTTGTTTTATGACAAATGAATGTAAAAATGTGCATGCCTTGTGGCCTAGAGGACAAAAACAGTAGGATCAATGTTCTTTTTGTACTCTATGAAGCTTGAGATTAAAGTCCCCACTGATAAACTGAACATTCTTTAAAAGTGACCAGAAGCAAACAGTGTCTGTTTGCTGCTACTTTATTAGAAAGATACCACTGAGAATAGCTAAGAATACTATTTGATCTTAAACAGGTTGACCAAATTATTGCAGTTGGCTCCAGTACATGAGATCCCTTCTGCAAATTATTGTTTCTGGTTATAAACCTTTATAATATCTCAGAATGAATTATGTATGTATTTCATGTTTTCTTTTCTTTTATCAGCCTTGATGTTCTCATTTCAAGTTTCACCCTAGCCTCCTAATAATGCAATATTGAGGCCATTCAGACACTAATTATGCCTCCATGGCTTTCTTGAAATGACTAAATCAGCATCAGTTCTATAATTATCATGAGTAAGTTTGTATCTGTGCCTCACACCACATGAAAAGCACAACTTTAAATGATTTATGAATATATGCATCTGTAACATCGAATGTGCACTTTCTAATACTATACATACAAGAGGCATAGAGATACTTCAAACATATGTTCACCTGTTTGTATGTTCTCAGCTTCACTGAACTCTGCTGGGTAGCTTACAGAAACACAGCCTGATTGTATAAAAATTATTGCAATGTTGTTTTCTTAATAGATGTATGTGTGAGATACCATCAAAATGTTTCTATTTAAGCATCCTGACTATTTAGATAGCACAAAATATAAGCAAGTGTTCATCAAGACTGGTGTTCAGACTCGATAATTTTCTAATTTTCTTTATGTTAATATGAATTCTAGCAAGAATGACTGGCAAGACAGAAAGAAGTATACATATACAAATGCAATTCCTCTATATTTTCATTGTTCTCCCTTTGAATTATTGATGTTGCCAGTAGTCATTTGTCAAGAAATCAAGATACATACACTGTAGTGTTACACTTCTGTATGTTTGTAAACTGTGCTGCATAATGCCTATATTTCAAGTAAAACCAAAAATAAAAGCAGAATACTGTAAAATAAATAATATTCCTAAATTTTTAATAACAAAGTTGTGAAGAATAGTAAACATACAACTTAAAAATAATACATAAAGAGAGCTTATAGACAGCTTTGAGTCACTTATACCCTGTGGAATCACCCGTGCATTTGGGAGCTGATAAGGATAAGTAGACCTACACAACACAGCATCTTGTGAGATGGCACAGAAACTCATAGCCCACTTTGGTCTCTGATAACAACTGATTTCTGAATTTCTCTCCTCCCTCCTTTCTTCTCTTTCAATACAGATTCTTTGTTTTGTATGAAAAGTTGTGCTGATCACTGGTATTTTATGACCTACATTATTACCCTCTAGGTAGCAGAATGATAGTGCCAAACTAATTATTGCATTGTCTAATTTTAAATCCAGGTCTAGCGAGATTAACAACTTGCACATTAATTCTGAGCATCAACAGTGCACCTAACATAATGCAATTTTAAATGAAAGAAGCCTGCTCTGAAAACTTTTATATACTTTCATCTGGATCATCAGCTAATGTAAATTACTACAGCACCATTAACTTCAATGGAATTCTGCCAGTCTTCCCAACTGGATGATTTGGCCTTTTATTTTTTTTTTTTTTTTAATTCAGGAAATATTTCGGGTTTGAGCCATGTGAATGTCAGAGGGGAAAACACTGATTTCACTTATAAATGTAAGATCTCATCTACGTAAGCCCCGAACGTGTCTGTTAAACTCAGTGGATTAATTCCAGATTTTCATCCCTGTAAATGAGATCAGAATTGGCTTGGAATGTGCTTTTGGTGCCTTGACATCCTCCTCCCCCAATACAAACACTCTCAGTATAGAGAAGGATTTTTCAGTTCTTCCTAATTAAAATTTAAAAGATTAAAAAAAAGATAGAAAAAGAAGGACATTCACAGTCATGGAAAGTGTGAAAACTGCTTTGTAGATAGGTAGAAAACCAGACTTGGCAATGTGTCCTTACTTGCTGTTTCATCCTGCTAATTTTTGTGAAGAAACTTATGTGTTGGAAAAACATAGAAGCTCCCTGTATCTGAATGCTGTCAACAGTCAGGCAAATTTGGATCTAAAATGTCGTTTCGGATCCTAAAAAAAACAAACTAATTTCATGTACTGAAAAGAGAAACAGTCCTGGATAAGTGCTGAACCATGACACTTTAGCCAGAAATTAAAGTAATTGTGTAACACAGTGGGTATAAAGTTTCATTTCATTAGAAAGCTGCTGAATTGAAGAGTCTTAGACTATTTAACTATCCTTTCAGCTGCATGGGAAGAAAATATGTCATCAACAATCTCCTCCCCATATATTTGCCATAATAACTGGCAAAAAACATATAATAAAAACAATTAGTTTGGCATATTATATCCCCAGAATCAGAATCCTACACACCCAAGATATTGTGGTACTAATGGCATCCTCTGCATGGCTGCTGTAGGCTGTGTTGACCCCCATGATAATATTCTGAGGTACTTTGACTCATGTTTAATTCTGATTAAGTTGTGCAATTGTATCAATTTAAGGTCAAGGTCTTGAATAAATTCTTTTGTGAGAACTACTAGCAGGTCTTTTAAAATTAAAAAGACTCATGTGTCTAATGGTCTTATGAGAATAGAATTACAAACGATGATCTTTAAAATAAATTGTAATTTTATGGATACTTATTAAGAGAATTTATTGTATTGGTAATTTGCTATAAGTACTGCTGCCAGTTTAGTGACTTGTAACAGAAGAAAAGAATGCAACAGCTACTAATTTTTGTCCTTGCTTTTGGTATTGTTGATTTGAAATGGGGAGAAGGTTTCTACAGGATTTTTAAGGTTTGTGATGTCTTACTGTGCAGTAAGAATGACCTGCAAGTTGTCATGCTCTGGCCCTGATCCAGCAAAGCACTTAAGTGTGTGCTTAACTTTGAGCATTCAAGTTCCATTTACTGTAACGTGATTACTCATGTGCACAAAATTAAGCACACACTTAAGTGCCTTGTTGACTGCAGTCAGTGCTGTGCATTTAGCAAATTTGATCTTTCTAAGGAAGTTAGGAGAAGAAAGTACAAGTTTGCAAGATTTAATTGTTATACTACACACAGTGTGAAGGATGCTCCTTCTAATAGCACAAAGCCTAACAGTATTAATTTACTTTAAGTTCTTTATCTTGTAAGTGAGACAAAATGTTTCTTGCAATGGAAGAATAGCATATGTAGAACAGCTGTGTTGCTCAGGCTATCTGAATAGAGATGTTTGAATAGTGTTTTCTTTCTCCTTCTTCTTCAAAAATGTAAAATAAGCTTGTCTGAAATGTTGGTGCTTTTGTATGTTGGAAATGTATTTTTTTTGAATATTTGATTAAGGCTCATAAACATGACATTCTTAACAATTAATACCTAGCAAGAATTAAAAAAATATTTTGCTTGTTTAAAAACCTGTAGAGAGTGAAAAGCTTTAGAGATGACTGCACAGATAGATTGATAATGTTATTTCAAGGCTTGAATACACCCACATCAACACCAAAGACAATGTTTAAAACATTAATAATTAATTATTTTTATATATTGTATTATAAGTAATAAACTTTGTTTTAATTTTACTATTAAAATAATTTTATACTGTGAAGATCAATAACATGGTGTTGGGATGTTACTTAGAGGAGGATATTTGTCTTAGAGTAAGGGAAAATTTAGACATTAAAAAAAAAAAGTGAGTAAAAGTTTGTTTCTAAAGTAACAGCAAATAAAACCCTGTGGGTATTTTATCAGACATGCATATCCTATAGCATGTAATTTTTTAGGGAAACTTTTTCATGTGCATGTGTGACTTTGAGCAAGTCCACTGCTCTGCTAAATTTTTTCGCCCTTTGATTTTAAAGTTGATTCCATTGTAGGGTAAATGAGAGATATTTTAATGTACATTCCAAGATGAGATACAAAGACTTTTTGATATCAAGGGCTTGGAAAATCAGTTGGGAAAAAAAATTTGCAAGCATACTATTGTTTGATTTTTTTTACCATTTCCTATTCCACTCACTCTACAAGATAAAATGTTGGGGTTTTATTTGTATTTTTTTCTTTCTAGACACTGTCTAAATGAAGTCATGAGGTAGTAAGCATTATGTAAAATACATTTCTGTTATTGGTAATCATTAATTGTGGCTTTTCTAGTGGGATATTTAGAGTCAAAGTTTCATTGTAAGAACCTGTTTCCAGTTGCTTGTTAATTTGTCAAACATAAACAACCGGGCAGCAATTTTCATGCCAAATATCTGCCTTGGGCTATTTTTTCAAAACTTTCAGTGAATATGGTCAGCTGATTCTCAGAATGCACTGAGGGAAAATCTGGTGTGCTCATGTTAAGAAATTTTTGAAATAGTTTGTTGACTAATAGCTTGTAGTTGGGCTTGGTGCTTGGGAAGGCATATTCCTCTACCACCAGCCTATGAAAGTCTTCCTCAGTCTGGAGAAAACTGAGCCTCTGTAAAATTGTTTGCATATTTCATTTACCACTTCTTCAAAGATTCTGTGTGCAGTAGGTGTATCCTTTCCTGGGGCTTGCAGATCTGAGCAGGACTTGCTCTCAGTTTTCTCTTTTCAATTGCCAGTGGTGCTAAAGAGAAATACAAAGATAATAAGGGTGTCCATCAGATGTTCTCAGTCTTCCTCCTGCAAATCACCGGAAAACATGGAATAAGAAGCAGCTTGATCGGAATTCAGAAAAGGGAGACCATCAAGGAAAGTGAAAAAAAGAAAAGCAACATAAGAAAATGTGTCCAGACACAGGAAAAAGGCACAAGTCAAAGGTCATAAAATGTGATGGTAGTTTAGGACAAGGACTTATGAATGAGCCTGATATTAGACAGGGGTGCAGATGGGAAGGACTGTGATTAAGATATAGAATCAGGGAGAAAGATGCTGCCACCAAGCCAAAGAAAATATTTGTAAGGCTAAGAAGGAGTTAGAGACAGGAAAAAGAGGAAGAATGTGTTCCTAGCTGTCATTCCTGTGTCTTGGTCTTGTTGGACTGTTAAATGTCTCGGAATTCTTCTGGCCTTGTGTGGGCACCTCATCCTCCTCTAGTTCAAATAAGGAGAAGGTTTTTTAAGTGAGAAAAAGTTATTAATGTATTTAAGTCAAACTACAGGGATTAGTGTGGTTCTTAAGCACTTAATGAACAAGAGTGTGAAAAACAAAAGACAGAGAACAAAAGCCCTAAAAACATTCAATTCCATCCTAGAGTTCCCCAAGAGGGACTTTCTGTATTAAAGCTTGCTTTAAAAAAATGGAGAAATTGTAGTAAAAATGCATTTATGACCAGGGTAAAAAGTATTAAGCACTCAAAATTCAAGAAATGCCAGAAGGCATATGTCTTTTCAGATATTTATGTGACAAACATCTATATATTGTTCTGTTATACAGAGCACTTGCTAAATGAATATTTTTTGTTGGATACAGTGAACAACTTGTCCTCCAGGACTAAAATGGAAAATAGAAGTGACTTCAGAGGACCAATACTTTTATGATAGAGAATGACCAGTAAAGGGTTTGTCCAGAAATCTCACTGAAATCAAGGTGATTGATTAATACAGAAGTGCAAATGTACAAAGAAGAGAATAAAAATATTGGAAATGCTATCTTTTTAAAACCCCAGAATCTAACCCAAAGTGGTTACAAATCATAGAAGTAATCTATTTATACACTGGCACAGCTAAAATGCAAAAGTGCCTTTATGGACAGATGTTCTCTATATATTTTTTTTCTTTCTGATACAGTCAGGAATTACACTAAACATGGCCTATGGTCATAGAATTAGAGTGATTTGGGTTGGAAGGGATCTAAAAGTTTGTCTAGTTCCAATTCTCCTGCCATGAGCAAGGACACCTCCTACTAGAACTGGTTACTCAAAGCCTTACCAAGCATGGCCTTGAACACCTCGGGGGATGAGGCATCCACAGCTTTTCTGGGTGATCCATTCCAGTGCCTATTTCTTCAGCGCAAAAAATTTCTTCCTAATATCTGATCTAACCATGTCCTCTTTTATTTGAGAGATTGAGTGATGTTTTGTTAGATTAGGTGCTGGCCAGTACCTAAACCAGCAGGCTGTGTGCTAAGGAGTCCGGGAAGACTTTATGCGTCCCTGGCTTAGTCATGGACCTAAGGCTTAGATGTGTTTGAAGTGAAACTGTGCTGATCAGTGGTATGGCTAGAAGGGATTTCATTCTTTGCAGTCTCCTGGGAAGAACCTAGAAGTAACGTGTTACAATATTTGGAATGTATTACTCCTCTGTCTTTAACCATTATCCCATTTTTTGCTATGGATCATTAGTTCAACTAAATGTTAGTTGTTGGTATGGACAAAAGAGACAATTACTTCTGATCTATATTTATAAATACTTTAGGGTCTACACAGGTGTCATTGCCTTGGAATCTGAGCTCCAGCTAGCTGAGGCAGCCATTAAACTGCTGCTGACATACAAGACTGTGGTCTGAAAAGGCAGCAAGTGAACCTTGAGCTGCAGAGACTGGAGTTCTGTATGATGACCACTCCAGTCAGAGACAAGGGAGGCCCAGGAGGGACTATCCTGCCACACACATTCTGGAAAAGTCCCAGCATGTGGGACATGGAGGCACCTCAGCTGCTCAGTGGGAATCCAGGTGGTATAAACATCTGATTTGAGTTGCCTGAGCTCTTAAACAGATTGTGCTTCTCACAAAGGAATAAAGTAATACATACAGTCATCAGTGACCAAAACTCCAAACGAGTACTTGCAGCCTGTGTACTGCAGCACATTCTAGTATGCAATGACAGTTGTGGTTGCCCCACATGAGGTCTGAGAGTGGGAGACTAGGAGGGATTCCCCAGCACAGAGGGAGGGAGACAGGCAGGAAGCCGTGCCCTGGAGGTCTGCACTTCCAGCACACAGGGGAGTACAGGTGCTGCCAAATTTCAGCATTGGAAGAACTCAGACATTGTCTGCCATTCTGAAAACTTGTTTTAATTTACAAATAAAATAAATATAATTAGTTTAAAGTCACTAAAGAATATATCACTGAACACTGTTGTTTTTATTATAATTCTTAAAAGCCTGTACTAGACCTACCAAGTAGAAACTACAAAGTTCACATGCATCACATCAACCTCCCACAGGAGCATAATTAGATGGTTTTATTCTTTGTTTTCTGTGATTTTTGTTTTGTTTCCACAATTCACTTGGTTTAAATGTTATTAATCTAGATTTGCTGAAAAGGTCTGTGAACCTTTCAAAGAATCTGGTCCAAGTTCGGAGTTTGTAACAAAACCTGAAACCAGGCAAGTTTTATGTGGTTTTGAATTTCATTGTAAACATTTCACCTAGATGTTGAAATAGGCTCCAAGAAACATTCCCAGTTTCAAAGTCTATGAGAATTTCCCATTCAGAAGGATCAGGACTGGTGTCATTTTAAACAAAGAGTGGAATTCAGCCATGTACAGATGAGCCCAACAAGGCCTTCACTTCATCCTAATTCACACCTCAAAATAAGAACTTAATATAGTATGTAAGTCTTATGTTGACCTTCTGCACAGAGATGAATGTCAGCCCATACAAACATATGCTGCATGCCTATTGTTTCAATCTGGGCTATTTTAATGTGGCAGAAGCCTGAAAAAAAAAAAAGGGATATAAAATGAAAATACTGAGGTTAATGCAATACAAAGATTGTTAAATACATTCTTTATTGTTTAAAAAGTTTAAAAAACACTTGTGTTTATTGACTAATGCCTTATGGTAATTGCCAGTTGTTGTTTTCCTACAGGTACAAGTCACAGAGCTCTGTAACCGAGCAAGAAACTCATCTTTCTCTTGAGAGAAAAAGTGCATAGTGCCATGGTTTGGGAAAAAAACAATAGGAAAAGAATTCAGATGCATAAAGCAACAAAGACAAAAGAATCCTTTTTATGTTTAACAATATGATTTTTAGACCAAGCTCATGACCTTGAGATCGTGATGACTTAGTGCCTGATGCTGGCTACACTAGCAGAGGCAATATGCTGTGCTGCAGATTTCAGCATCACAGACTTCTAAATGTAACTTGTGTAGGTGGGTCAAATTAGGGAATACCAGAGGCTACTGACATGTTGCCTGCATTTGGAGCAGTTTTCTGCTTGCCAAGGCGGCTGCCTAATACCCACAAGCTCTCGCAGAAGGGACGATGAGCAGCTGTGTGCACAGGCAATGGGCTGACCCAGGCTCTGGGCTCGTTGCTCAGAGCCACCTGATGCTGAGGGCAGCGAAAATGTGTCAGAGGAGCATGGTGCAGACTGGACCACAGCGGGTGCTGTGCCTGGGTGTCGCCCGCTGGCTGCTCTGGACAGCTGTCTAAAGCTATTTCAATAGACTCCTGTTGCTATAGCCATGTTGCAAGTTCTGAAAATAGCTCTCTACATCCCAAAATTCAGTTTAACTGTGTTTTCCTGTGTATGTTTTGTTACACCTGGGACATATTGGGAAGCAAAAGCAGTATCTGCTCCAAACCAGCTCCTTGTTTCAGGACACTTTTGTTATTCCACTGGCAGTGCTCTCCTTATGTAGCAGTAACTAGAGTTATCCCCAGCTGTCCAAGTGAGCCAGGAACACCTTCCATATTCTTAATAAGCAGAAGTCTGTCTAGCCCTTTTGCACTTTTTATTTCCAATCTTTAGGCACAGTTTTGTCACACAGGCTGGCTACAGCCTTCCAAAAGTGTGAAAGGTGCCTATTTTCACCAGCAGGTAAAAATCATTTTGGATTAACTAAATCACTGCATGGACAACATCAACCAGACAGGCCTTCCTGTTCTTTCTTTTCCTTCTCCATTACCCGGGTAGGATAGGGACTGGCTGACAGCTCACAGCAGCTTCTGCTGGCAACTAGTTCAGAGTTTTATTTAGGCCTACTATATTACTGCAAAGGGAAACAAACGGGAAACGAGCCTATTCCCACTCCTCCAGATGCTAATCCCCTGGGACTGGTCTCCCCTGCCTCCTCCAGAGCCTTAACTGTCTCTACATCTTTCATTTTTACTAAGAAAATTTAATAATTCTCCTCTATATCCAGGACGGACAAACAACTCTCCGAAGCCATCCTTAGCTCTACAGCAGGACAAGGAAGAGAGGAAGTGAAACCACTCCAGGACTCTAAACCAAAGCCCAGGAACAGCATCCGGACAGCGCGGCTTCTTCCCCGTTAGAAGGTAAAAATGCTCTGATAGTCCCATCAGATGCAAGCCCAGGAACGTGGATCTGTCTCGTGGGAAGCTCTCACTCCCCTTTGCACAGCTGCGGTGCCAGGGAAGCGGGCGCGCAGAGGTGTGCGGGATGGAGCGGGGACAGCAGCGTGCTGGGGAGCCCCGGCGCACGGAGCCCCGTGTGCGAGGGGCAGGGCCCGCTCCGCGCCGGCCGCCTGGCCACCGCACGGCTTCCCTGGCAGCATGAGGCGGCTGAAAAGCCCGTCTAACAGCCCCCCCGGGGAATCCCTCTGATGCAAGGGGAGTCCCCGGCAGCTGTGGGCCGGGGTAGCTGAGCTGGCTCCCTGCCATCCCCCGCCGAGCCGGGCTGGGAAGTGCGGGGAGAGGGAGGTGTGGCTGCCGGGGCCCCTCAGCCATTGCCGGCTACCGGGATTGCCTCTCCGCGGCTGCTAGCAGCCGGGCTCCGGCGGGCAGCGGCCGGGGCTCCCCGGGAGCAGCGCGGGGCCGGGCCGCGCGGCCCCGCCGCCGCCGCCGCTCGGGCCGGGCCGGCATTTCCACCCCGGCCATTTTCCTCGGGCGGGAGGCGGTGGCGACCAGCGAGCCCCGACGCCGCCCGCCCGGGGACGCGGCGCGGGAGCTGCCGGCCAGGGCAGCCGCGCAGGCCGCTGCCGGTCGAGCCGGGACGCCCCACCGGCCCCAGGCGGGGAGACGCGGAGCGGCCGCAGCGAAGCGGAGGCGGCCGCAGCCGGGGGGAACCTCCGCCGCCGGAGCCCGCCCGCCTGCCCCGCGGGCGCGGGCTGGTGCTAGGCCCCGGCCCCGCGCCGCCGCGCCCGAGGGGAGCCCCGCCGCCGCCGCCGCGGAGGGAGCCCGCTGCCCGCTGTCCCCGTCCCGCCGCCCCGGGGAGAGGGAGCGGAGCCGCGGCGCGGACACCCCGCCAGCCCCCGCGGGAAGCGGCGGCCCCGGCGCGCAGGACCGCGGAGCGCCCCCGCCCCCCGCGCCGCTCCCCCTTTGAAAACTGATCTTTGGCTCTTCGCGTGAAAGTGATTTGAATTTGGCTCGGCGGCGCTCTGCGCAGGCGTCCAGCTGCTGGCATGCTGGCTCCTTGCAAAGCAGCTGTTTTGGGTTTGAAATTCCAACATGGCAGAGGCTGCAGTCAGTCTTCCCTTCAAAAACTTGGAATGATTTCAAATCATAGGCACCTTCACTTAACCCGAGCCCCCATTCATCAGCAAACACATCGGATCGATGCTACTCTAACCTATCGGGTTCTTGTACCAAATCTCCAGGTAAGAGAATATTTTTTTTCCCTCCCCCCCCAGTCTCCCTACCATCGTTTTAAATTTTATTAAATCTTAAAGATCTCCGACACAGCCGCGTATTAATTGCCTGTTCGTGCCCTAAATATTTTGCCTAATTTGCGGTCGTTTTCTGATACTAAGCACTCCGGTCTGCTTGCCTGATCGTAGTCTGGAAAGTACAGATATACAATCGCAGTGCATGGTTTTTCCTCCTTGATCATTGCCAACAATAGTAGGCAGATTAAGAGTTCGCGATTGCAAGCTCTCTCCCCACTTCCTCCTCCTCCTCTTAATTGGATTTAATTTTAAGTTGCTTTGAAAATAATAAACTGCAGGTAACGCGGGTCTGGACATTGAGGCAACTAACTTCTGACCAAATAAGTGCAAATAAGAATCTCGCAGAACAAAAGTTAGGTTTAAATTGCTGTGTCTTGGCTGGTGGGGGGTGGGGGGGGCACGAATATGTCAGAGGAGCTGTTGCAGTAAAATGTAAGCACATCATCTTGGAGGGGGTACAGCGTGGTGGGCGTATTGTTGGCTCAGGAGGGAGAGAAAGATGTATAATTTAATGGTATATACAATCCACTGATCCTATTACTATCCTCCCTGGAGCTCTTGTTAGTTTCAATGGGAGTGAGTGAAATTGACATGGACTTGCATTCCTGGTCATGTGCTTTTTTTCCCCCCTTTCTTTCTTCTCTTGTGATCTGAGATCCCCTTTTTGTTGATGTTGCTTTCCCACTTAATTATATGCATGTAGGTTAAATGAATACCTGACGAAAGGGCCCACGTTTCAAGGCAGTGACATTTGATAGCTGAGAGGAAAAGTGGCTTTAATGAAAAGCAACCTTTGGAATTCCTGCTTGTGAAAAATCCAATTCAGCTTTTTGTGCTGCCAGCAAGAAATGATCAGTAGCACCAGTGTTTATGGTATGTCCGTTTTGGGATCTACTTCCTTTGCATCTAAATAGCAAAGACAAATTTAAATAGCATGATAACGCACCGAGGACTCTGCATGCAAATATTTTGTAATAAATACCTAATGTTTAATAGTATATTTTCTTGTGTATATATAAGCATTTTTTTCTCTTGCTATCATTTGTTTATCGTTTCTGCTTTGATTATGGCACTAGTTTTGTCCATTGTATTGATCTCAGTTGTAAAACCTGAAGTTGCATGTTACCAGCAGTGCACTATACACACCACTGAACTCCAATGGTATGTAAATTAGTAAAACTCGGCGAGTGGAGAGGGCAGAAACGTGTAGCAATGAATATATACACCTACACATCTATGTGCTCGTACATACATGCCTAAAATGCATCTTTTCCTTTTGCAAACTAATATTTTTTTAGTAGTTATTTAAACTCCAGCTGCTTTTCCCTCTCTTACTTTCAGCGTAATCAGCTGCTAGAGATTCTAACTGATGTGGGGTGAGGGAATGTTTTGCATGTAAACAAACAAAATTACTGTTGTGGCCGAATGCTTAATACGATTTAATAAGGAGTATTTTATGCTCAGTTTACAAGTGTCTGGTTCACACTGCTCTGCTCTCAATGTTTAACAGAATGAAATAATCAGGTGCTTTAACTGGCATTATTTTAATGGTCACTCTCCAGATCCCCACGCTGCCCCTTCCTCCAAAAAAGTCAGATAAAATGGAGCATGGGGAATTTCAATAGAGCTCCTTGTGGTGAAGTAGATGCACCTTTAGGTATGCAGTTAAGGCTAAGGAAGTAACAACAAAAGTGACTATTAGTCTGTTTTGTGCAACCAAAAAGGGGGTATGTTCACTTTTAATTGTGTGTGATAGTAACAGATAAGGATGGAGAGAGACCCTAGGAGAGAGAGAGCGTGTGTGTGTGTGTGTGTGTTTGGGATAAGGGGGAGGTCTGCCGTGTGTGGCTGATGATCTCTCGTAATAACATATCTGAATGCAAAAAGAAATTGAGAGACAGTTGCACAATGTACACTCCTATTTTGGTGTTGTAGGTGACTGTATTGCTAAACATATCCCAGGTGATATATGATGGAAATGATCTGATTGCATTTTGCATTTAGAACTTGTTGACTTTGGAACGATCAATAAGGCAACTGTTTATTTTAGATGCACATAATTTGCTCTGAGAAATGTTTTAAGGAGACGAGCAAGCAAGCGAGAGCGGAACATTTTTTTTTTTTTTTTTCCTAGAGCTGTTGGAGCAAATGTGATTGCCAGATGGGAGATTTCCCTCTGTGATGTTAAAGCTGTAATATATATTCAGAGCAGATTGGACTGCTGCTTGTGATGAGGAGGATATTACATTTATAAATTTTAAATCGGGAATCGGACAGTATGCTGAGAGCTGAAATTGGATGGTGTGGACGGTTTGGACTGTTAAATGCAATTCCCAGATAATAATAATAATTATAGTAGCAGTAATATATGTATGTATAATAAACATGATACTATTAGGCAGCTATATATATTCTATGGTGCTTAAGTATATATTTTCAATATGACTTTTCTCTTTCCTTGCTTCCCTTAAAATGTTAAGGATTGAGAGTGATTGGGAGGGGGAGTTTAAGAGCCCACTGTTAGGAGAAATCAAATGTAATCAGGTTCCTGTTTGAGGAAAAGTTTTGCTAAAATTCTTTCTGCAAATTCATCTCTTTCTGAGTTTTTGTTTTGCCCATGCATGTGGCCTGACAGTGCCACAGTCCTGAAAGACTGGGAAGTGGGAACTAGTCACACTCGAGCAGCTCTGCTGTTGCAAATTAAAAGTGTGTTGTGGTCAGGAAATGAAAGCTACAATGTCTCTTTTGAACAAGTCGTTTATCAAGAGAAACATCTATCAAGCAGTGACTTGTCACATTGATCCTCTAAAAGTTAGGTCCGAAGTGGAAGCTGCTTTGATGTTTTTGATGCCAAATTTATAAAATTGAGAAAGCTGGAGAGAGTAGGACTGATTTGCACTTAGAAATTGCTCTGCTCTGGGCGTGACAAAATCATCAAATATCTCTGATATAAGAGCTGGTAAACTAAGGAGGTATCGGATCTTCTGCCTTGTTTTTATTTTCACATGGAAACTTTAGCTTTGCCACACAGGCAATTTCTTTTCAGGCTTCTAAAGATCCTGTCTGTATGACTCTCTGCATTATTTCGTCGGGGATATTTTCTTGCTTAGGAATACATCTGTTGCTTCCAAATGGAACCTTTTTTTGTTGTCTTTCTGATGGTATTTATAGAGTTCTGCTTAAGAAAGCAATTTTTTTTATCTCCTCTCAGTCTTGTTTCTTCTTCTATTTGTAATCTCAGTTTCCACTTCTCATCCCTGTGAAACAAAGTTTCTTTTACTGCCAAAGTAATGTTTATAGCAAGTAAGATACATTTGAAGATATCTGTTAGCACAACTTAAAACATGTTAAGAGTACTGCTAAGTGTCTCTTCCCCTTCTCATTCTCTTTTTCTGTCCATTTTTAGCACATGAACCATGCTTTCATTCTCAACAGGAGCAGTGTATTTCAAATTGAATGTAAAGCTGAGATTTCAAGTAAAAAAAAATAGAGACCAAAACAAAGTCTAAAACTGACGTTTTATCTTTCTCTATTTTCAATCATCTAAAATGTTTAGCAACTTTACTAAAAAGTTTTTCATTTTACATAAAGTTTGTGTTTGGATTATAAAGGAATCCCTTTGAAAAACCAAGGGTTTGGTGTTTGGTTGTTGAGTTTCTGTTTTCTGTGCTTTTTATTTTTTTGGCTAGGGTATGAGTGAAATCTTCCTTAAAGCAGGATGCTTTGACTTCTTTTCTTCAATGTCGTAAATGAGACTAACACTGCTTATGAATACTTGATAGAGACCCATTTGAAAATAGGCAGCAAACAGCAGCGTGGTGGGAGTTTTGGTGAGTGTTATAGTTGCTAATTAATCATGTTTGAAATGAAGGAATCATAGCATGGTAATAAAGGCTCATTGTTGTTTGATGTTTGTAACAGGATGTGACTCCTACATGAATCTGGTGGGTTTGGAGGTTTTGTTGTTATTTCCTCCCGTCATATTAAGATACCTTCACTATTAGCTCAAATTGTTTCTATTCATTGCAACATTGTGAAAGTACAGGAATGTTTTCTTATTGTAGCATCATTTTGCAAATATTAAGATTGTACTGTTATTGATATTTTCATCATACAGTTCATGGGAAAAAATGAGTAGTCTTATGTCATTAGCTGTTCTTTAAGCTTTTTTATAGTTAAGCATTACCAAGCATTTTTTTCTGGTTTATTTTCTTGATATAAAAAGCCCTACTACTTTTATTTCTTATAATTGAAAAATGGCACTTGATGAACTTTTGTTCCCTACTTGCTTATGTGTATATAGTAAGGGATAGCAACTAAAAATATATTCCAGAATAGTTTGTATACTAGCCCTTTAAAAATTGAACTGTAAAACACTTGGATGGTGTTTTTGTTTTCGTGGTTTTGTTTCTATTATGGTTCTTATTAGATGTGTCGTCTTTGGACTTTATTTTTCACCTCTATTAATAACTGCTATATACAATGGAGAGAGAATCTCTTTCAAAATACAAAGCTTTAGTTTCAAAATTTAATAAGGCTATTTTCTGCTGCATGAGCAAGGTTTGGAATCTGCTGTTGTTTAGATGCTCAGTTTACTTTTAAAATATAATTCATAGAGGAGAATTATTCTGTATGGTTCCTGTCAATAAGTTTATTCAATGAATGAATACAAGAAGCATTGAATATGATTACTGATCTTTCTGTAGTCCTAATCATCAATTAATAGGCTTATCTGCTTGTTAGGAGTGGATTTAATGGTACAAAATCAGCATGAGATCTGTCTATATGAAACACTTGTATGTTGTTTATGACAGACTGAGTTTTGATCTTGCATCCCCAGATCTAATAATAGAAATATTTGGCTCTTTGCCCTCAATCAATATATCCGTTAACAGAAAAAACTTCACACAATACTTTCATAAAGTGCTGGATGTATTGATACCAAGTTGATAAATTTAATTACTGGGGTTTTACATTGATTCATTGATCATATGATTGGAGGAAATTGTTCTGCAAACATTTCTGAAGTATTGAGGAATATTGTATGTCCATAAAGGTTGATTAATTGATAAATCAGCATGTTTTTTTCTTTTCAGTTATTGATGAGACATAAAAATAACTGTAAAAATAATTTGGAATAAGCTAATTGGAAATTCTCATGTGTTACTAACAGAGCAGATGAGAAGCAGTACTATGGAGGTGAAAAAAAATGAAGTTTGAAGTGGAATTGTGCCCATTGTGCCCAATCCTTAACTGGTGTAAAAAATATTTAGCTGCAAAAAGATAAAATAATTTACAGTTCCCAGAATCTGGACCACGGTGGCTTGTTTGTTTGTTTTGGTTGTGGTGGCTTGTCTTTTTTTTTTTTTTTTCTTTTTTTCTGGTTCTGTTCTTTGACTCATTTGAAGCAGTTTTAAATTAGATATTATGGATGTATGGAATTTTAGATAAGCATCTGATCCAAAATGAATAGTATAGCTATAAAAGCAATTTGAAGAGTCGTAAATTCAGGATTGCGTATCCCTGATATTGTTGCAGAGTATTAAAATCTTGCTGCTAGAGATGCTATCCTCTAAGTGAAAACTTATCTTCCTTATGGGAAAGATGACTTCAGGGAACTCTCAGCTGGGAAAAGGCCCAGAGTTTTTTTTTTTTTGTTTTGGTTTGGTTTTTTTTTTTTTTTTTTTTTTTTTTTTTTTTTTTTTTTTTGTTGTTGTTGTTGCTAAAATAATAATTTTTAAAAATCCAATACATAGAATTAGTTACAGGGATATTTTCCAGGTGAAAAACCTTACGGGAGTACTTGGCTCCATTTCGGTGAGGTATGCGACCTTTTCACCCTATGTCAATGATATTTTTATAGAGTGTGTGAGAAATGCGAGTATAAAGAAAATTCCTTAAGATCATTCAATTTTTATTTTTTCCAAAAAAAAAGAAAAGGAAAAAGAAAAAAAAGAAATCTTTCAATCAAAACAACATATAGATCTCCCTTAATGAGACTGATTAAACTGTATTCCTTTAAAGGATAGTAGCTAATAGAGAAAATCAGAGACAACCACTTGCCAGATGTTACTGTAGGTTCGACACATACAGTCTTACCCTTCAAGGAGCAGAGAATCCTACACTGGAGGTGTAATAGAGGTCAAAGGAAACCTAAGTCTTTCAGACCTTTAATAATTGTACCTGTCATCCCCTTGATTGGCATGTTAAAGAGAATGCATATATTATATTATGTTTCTTGGAAGATAATTTGCAGCACTCTACTAAGCACAAGTGGACTTCACTACTATTGCTTCTAAATACCTGTTGGGGTTGGCCCCACTGTGAGAAGTGAGAGGAAAATGGAAAGAAAAATAGCTGGTCAGTCTTGGTTACCAGAATCTTGAGAAACTGGGGGAGAGATCGGGCTTTGACAGGTCAGTCTGAGAATGGGATGAATACAAAAAAGTGTAATCTGCAGAAAGCACCACTGATTAAGGGCATACGGAGATGTCTGCAGTGATGAAAATGTGGAGTCTCTGCTTTCGTTTTGCCGAGCTCTGTTGCTATGAGGTATCGGCACACACAGAATGTTAATAACAGTATTGCGTGTCTGTTCCGATAGTGCTTGGAACGGTACCTGTCAAACATATCATAACACTCAACTATCTCTTTAATCATATAAGCAACACTCCTTACTACAAAAGCTATTGTATTTATACAATAGAAAGAACAGCCATACATTATTTGAATAATGGACTAAAACTTTGTTCTTTAAACCATTTTTTTGCAGAGGGGAAAAGTTTCATGTATCTTGGCTGTAATTAAAAATAATGCAGCTACAGCTGACTGTCATGCCACTGGCTAAGTTTTATTTTTTTTTTCTATAATAGTCTATTAAGTGTGTAGTCTGATATGCCGTGAAATACTGAAATAGCAATTACCAGTCATTATTTAACTGTAACTGAGGAACTATTTTCTCAGTTCTTTTATAGTGTAGCTACTGCTAGCATATTGTTAGTTAAATTTCAAATACCCTGAAAGGTATGTGGACAAAATGCTGAGATTATTTTGGTATGATTACAAATTTTGGTGATGTGAAGTACTTTTTTGTTCCAGATTCCTTGAAATCATGTATTACCCAGACTTTCTGTTGCCCGTTTTTAACCCTTCTGTGTTCTACTTTTCATCTGTTCTGTACTCTTTGTTAAAGCATGTGGCTCACCTTCTGTAGGTGAATTGCTCAACGCATGAAGATGTATGCCACAGTTTATTTTGTGTGATATTTTAGAATGTATGCATTTGCCATGCTAGTTATAGAATGGTGATGATAAATTTGTTTGAGTAATATGTATCTTATTTGCATTAATACTTTAACAGTAAGAGCATACTGTGGTCAAACTTCATGAACTAAGATAGCGGTCTCACATCTAATTAACCAGGATCTGAATGAATGATTTTCTGATACAGGTCACAATTGAAGTTTTTGTTTCTCTTCTTCAGTGTGATAAAATGCTTAAGGGACACATGAAGGCATGTTTGCATAACTCCTACTAATCTGAAGGGAATTTGTAAATGGATATTGAGAGGAGATGGGAGAAAGGGCTGAACCTGGTGGGTCACAGGGGTTTGTGGCAGGAATCTATCTTCATGCTTTCATTTAAGATGTTTTGGGGGTTTTTTGCCTGATTTAAAATAATAGCAGTTTGCCTTTTAGTATGTTGGAAATAACACCTCTATTTTTGTCTGAGATGTTTTTTCCTTTTTGTTTCCTCCATTCTAGCATACAAGCAAGTAATTAATAAAAAAACCATTTATACGGTGAGCTTGAATTATCACTTAATAAAACTTAAAACTGTAGTGTTACAAAGATATTCCTAGACAGTGCAACTGATTTTGTGTGCTTGTCTGCTGGAGACATGGTGAGAGGAAGAGCCAAAAATTACTTTATATTGGTGAACAACAGCAAAGGGTAGATGGGAATGATAAAATGATATGCAGAAATTATTAATCCATGACAATAGTATCAATATTGACATTCAAAATATTATGAACTGATAGCCCTACTGTACAAACTGCTGTGATAGCTGTGCTTTTAGGTGAAACTAGCTATTTATATGCCTTGTGGCTCAGTGTGGTCATGTTGAAAGTATGAACCTACTCATCACAGATTCTGAGAAAGTGCAGGTTAACATCCTCTGTGTTCTTTAGACCTATCTGATTACTTCAGCCTCCTGTGTTGACACAGAGAAAGAAACAGCTAGATTCTATGCTGGAAGAATAAGGTTTGCGAGCACCGACTGATATTAGATATCCCATTGTGATACCTAAACCAAATTTTAAAAAATCAAGCATCCTTTTCAAGTTAAACTTGAGAAACAGAGAAAGGAACAGCAAAGATGTTTCTGAACACATTTGAAGAAGCACCATTTACTTTCAAAAGAGATCTTTCCCATCACTTGTGGATAGCTCCACCATGAAGAGCAATATCAAAAGATCTCAGAAAAGTAACTATTCTTTTATGTCTTTGGGAACTCAGATGCTTACAAGATTGTTTCTGAGAAAGAAAAGAATTGATCCTATTTTCAGTCCCTTGTTGTTGGCATTTGTGGACCACATGACTAGATACAGTATTGTAGAAATATACTCTTAGTACGTGGATACAATTCTGTTTTCCCTTGCAGCTCTAAAATAACAATGCAATGTGGCCATATGAAAACTCAGTTTGGACAATGTTTTTATTAATTTGTTTTGCATTCTATGAAATTGTTTTATTTAATATACATATGGAGTTTGCTGAAGATCTTTAAGTTTAATACTTAGGTCATCTGCATTATTAGAGTAGAGAAATTAAAATTAAAACAGTCTGTTGTTTTTTGTAAAAATATAAAAAAGTCACCAGTGATAATTTGTGAACTGGTTATCTACATTCAGTCTGATGATGTTTAAACCCAAACTGTTGGGTTTAAACATCATCAAATTTGAACTATAAGCATTCCGTTATTTTTAATATGGAAGAAAACTATAAATTTATTAGCTATTCAACTAAATGAACACTTGATTTACAAAATTAAGTGGTTTTGTGTTTACTGATGTTAGGTCTTTATATCATAAGGCTTTATATTACCTTCATAACTATAGTGGTACTGTATTGAGCATACAATAAATAAGCAGATATTTTATTTTAAAGATAATAATTTTTCATGTGTTCATAGAATTTCTTATAATTTTTTATTTCTTGCTCTTTGCCTTCAATAAAAGCAGTAATAAGTATATTTTGGAAACTGTTCATGCTGCAATTAACCTTTCTTAATCATTGATTTTCATTTTGTTCTTTGACTTTCATTCATTGTATTTCATACTCCTGTCCTGTGTAGGCATTCTTTATACTACAACACTGATTTATTTTTCCACTTTCATTTTAAAAAACTTTAGTGGTAACATGAACCGTGATGGGTAACCATGGTCATCCCATCAAGCAATGTTATTCAGATTAATGTCAGTAAACCCTGCATAGCAAGGGGAATGAGGCACTTGTCATTATTCAGCCCCTAGCTTTGTGTGGCAGTCATATCAAAGGCACACCTTAATATGCAGAGAACATATTTGTTGAAACACATGGTTCAGTAAATATCAGAAGCCTTTGTTTTTTAAAGTTAGATATAGGTAAAATATATCTCATTGTGTGCTTATAGAGACTGTGAATAAACAGTGCCTTAATGCATGACATTTTTAAAATTTTCGCTAGTTAGAAATACTCAGTTATAATTCAGTTATGTTATCCATACAGTACAGAATAACAAATTGACACTAGTATTTATTTGGAGTGATAATTTTCAGCATTACTTAAGGAAAGATGCTTTGTTATTGAGTAATTAGCAAACACCATCCCACCCCCACTTCCCCAGGAAGTCATCTGCTTAGAAATTGTAGAATTCACTACTTTCATTCATGACAGGCAAGTCCTTTTTGGCTGAAGTGACTGTTCCTCTCTGTTTCAGAGCATTACAACAGCTGCAGTTTGAGCTTGAAGGGTCTGAGTGGCCGAGATAACATCACAAATAGTATTGCATCTCAGAAAGTGTAATTCAACTTTCCACTTTTGGGTACTTGGTTATCAGAAGCACTGAGTCCCTGCAATTTCTATTGACTTTGGATATGCAGGTATGCAACAAATTTCAAAAGCTAGGTGTTATAAGGAATTTCTCCAGAAAATGGAAGGCATTAGCTTTATTGGTACTTCTTAAATGTTCCAGTCTCCCTCTTGAGTCACTAATGCTGTATGATAGAAGAAACAGAGCTTTTGATTTTTCTTGGTGGTTATAAAAACATATTTTAAATTCATCAGGACAAAAATACATGCATTAATAAAGGTATAAGGAATGATTCATTTGTGATTTTGCTCAGAGGAAACTTTAACCCATTTGTTACTGTGTAGATATTCCAAGGAACAAAATGCAGAATAGACGATGCTGTTCTAATTGCAAAATCTTCCTTAGTTATCTTCTCCCTCTTCCTGATCCTTCTCCCTTCCCCCTCCCCCTCATGGCTTTTTTAAACAATTATGGGCATTGTGCTCCTTAATGGTGCATAGTTACTGTAAAGATAGATGTCCTCAAATAATGAGTTTCTAATAATAATCAGAGGCACTTAGATTAAACTGGTTTCATATAGAAACCTTACAGTATGAAACGTACACCTAAAATCCTGTGATATATTTACAGGAGCGAAGCCTATTTACAGAAAACTAACCCAATTTTGTATCTGTGCATGTCTTCAGGGTGGGGGCAATGGAGGTGTATTGACTGTGTGTGCCTACGTTTTTGTCCACCTGCTTTAAAGACTACAGAAGATTTTTTTTTTTAGTACAGATTTCTATTTTGCTTTCTGATAACAGAATATGTTTTAAAATCACAACACACTAATTAGCTTCTGTGTTTACACTGGAAAGCTTGCATCCCTTCAAATGACTTTTACCCGCATCCTCCTTTCGATCTGTTGCTTCCCCCACCTCCCATCCTCCTCCTCCACTCCCTGTGAGGTTTATTACATTAGATTTGTTGCTTTCTTCCTTGTTCAGAAGTTCTGAAGGCAAGTAAATGAAAGTGCTAAGTACAGTAACAGATAATTGTTACTTGAAAGAGTTGTTGCTACATTGGTTGGGAATAGTATCTTTCCTAACAGGTACTGAATCAGCGAGGGTGTACAATAAAAAGAGCAAAAAAGTTTAACTTATTGTTTAGAAATACATATGCCATTTAAATGGAAACAAACCCCCAAATCTCCCACATACCTTTTGGGGTTTGGAGAACAAAAGCTTACTTGTATGCTCCAAATTCCCCTGGGCCTTAATTTGCAATACCATTATTTAAGCCTGGCTGATACAAACCCATTGCAGAGAAATAGAATCTCTCCTTCCTGGCTTTTCAAAGCCATTCTATGTCCTCTTCTCTCTGCCTACCCACATCCCCCAGCACCCCCTCTTCATTCCCAGCCTCTTGGTCTTGCCCTGCCACTGTGAAACTCTTCTGTATTTGAAATGTAGTCAGCAGAAAAGTAGTGAGCAGTTTTCTAAAACACAGAAAACTGCCATTCTGCATGGTTTTACTGACATCACTACCAACACATATGTAATTCTATCTTCTGACTAAGAGGAAGTCTATAATCACTTTAATATCTGTTGTGTCCTTTACCAGGTGACCTGTAGTAGTTTATTGTAAAGATAAGCACCCTGATATAATAAGTTATTTCTTCTCTAAATCAGATCTTATAGAGAATACTAACCATAAAGTGAGGAGAAACTTGTGCCCACTTAACATGCTCCTGGGGTGCCAGGATCTCTGGATCTCATCTCCTGGGCACAGTACTGGCATTGTCAGATGCTCAGCTGGAAGCTATTCTGGAACAGAGCTGGTTTTGGGTGTAATCCCTAACAGCTGAGTGTAAATACAGGCATCACTGTAGCTTGATGCACCGTTGAGTGCTACAGCTGTATTTATTTTGCTGCTAATAAAATGGCAGCCTACTTTGTCATTATGAGGCTTGTCTTTTTGGAATAGCAATTGAGATGTAATACTGAGTGTTTGAGTTAGTGGAAGGAGCTAAGAAATAGATGAGCTGCGTCCCTGACTATGGGTGGAAGGATGGTGAGTAATACGTGTCTTGGCATGGCATCTGCCAAAAGCATTTTTCTCTTCCCCCCCACTACGCTGTTCTAGTTTTGAAAGGTGTAAGGTATTCTAATAAGCAAAGGGGGAGAAAAAAAAGCGAAAGGGAAAAAAACTTTCAAGCAAGTCATTATAACACATCTCAATGACCGTGCCTCACACTTAATTTAATTAGAAGACAACTGCACTGGAAAACTGGTCATTTTAGTCGTAGTTAACGACTGGTTCTCTCCTACCCCCACTCACTGATTATATGCCACACTGTATAATGTAATTTCTACAAGAAAATTCAGTATAAATAGGTATTGTGTAGTTACAATAATGAAGTGTTCATGAAAGGTATTAACTTATCATTTAAATATGCTTTCAGAGGAGAAAATAAATATTTTTCTTCTGGTGTTTCTTTTTTACTATATCAAACAGAAAAGAAAACTGGTATCACAATGGGATATTTTCTAAATTTTTAAACAAAAAACTGACTGCATAGCTAAGAATATGTTCATTATGTGGTAAGAAGGCACTGAAGGAACTGAAACCTTGTGTGTGTATGTTTCTTATAGGGTGACTATTTTCAGAAGGGATTGCTCTTACGTTGTAAAATCATTTACTAGTGTATCGTTTCTGAAATAGTGTGGGTAGTTCAATGCTGGATTTCAGGCAAGAAAGTTTCCTAGTTAGCTGTAATAAGACTTACTTGCTGTCGGTAGTAAGATAATAAGAATAAAGAATAATGTATGATTTCAGGAAAAAAAAAATCTATCCATTTGCATCTGTCCACCAAATTCCACTTGTGATATATTTGTTGGGCTGAGCTATTAAGTGCTCTGTGGACTGTGTTTCAACTAGTGTATGATTGACTAGGTATATTAGAGCTTTTTACTTACTGCCAATGCAGAATTTGACCCTAGTTTTACCCTGAGATGTTTTTGCCTTTAAAAATATCCACACTTCATGAGTACTCTCGTGATAAAAAAATTAATTGTTGTTATTTGTGGGGTGTGTCTCTATGTTATACTAAGAGTAACTTACTGAATTGATGTTGAATAGATTTTATTTTCTTATGTTGATTCCAAAGTTCAGCTATGGGAATTGCTGTATCATCTCAAAATTTTAAGTCTACATTTTATGCACTGTGCCAAAGCACCCGTGAGCTCGTTAAGCAAAGACTTTTTCAATTATATCTTGTGTTTATGCATGTATTTATACTTGACAGAAATCCTTTAGAGGTTTGGTTTGCTGTATTAATGCTTACAGTGTATTAGAGCACATAAAATATAGTAGAAATGTCAGTAAAACATGCAGAATAGCAGTTTTCTGTGTTTTATAAGCTCGCTATTTTTCTGTTTACTACATTTCAAATACAGGCGTTTCACAGTGGCAGGGTAAGACCAAGAGACTGTACTTACAGATCTAGTGATGGTAGCTTCCACTGTATTCTAGTAGCTGCTGAACAGTTCCTTGGCCAGACATCCAGCCTCTAGAGGGCACAGCAGTAATCTCCTCTGCCAGACCCTCACCCACACAATCATCTGCACAAAGTTTTAATGCTGGCACCTACAAAGAGAATTCCACTTGTGTTGCATTAAAAAAAAAATCTTTGTGTTCCTCGTTTTCCTGGAGTTTTTCTACAGTAAGTGATGTCCTTTTCTTTATCCTTCTTTAATCTGGGAAATGTTTCTGTATTTGCTTTTATTTTTTTTTCCCTGGTGGTGATTTTTATTAAAGTAGACTCAAATCCATTATGATGCTGACTTGCAGATATTTCTTCACCTGATACAAACATTTCTTTAGGTATACACTGCTCTTTGCTGCAGTAAAGACTACAGAATCCAGTGCAAAGCATTTGAGACTTCCACAGTTAGGTACTAAAATTCCTTATATTCTGTGCAACATAAAAATGGAGGAAGGTCGTGGTCTTTTTTATTTTGTAGGTGACTTTGCTATGCTCAGTTTCCATTTCCTAACCTTTTCTTCAAAAAATAATTAAAATAAGAGTTGTTTGTTTTATGAAGTGTATAGTATCTGCCTTATGGGTGGTACTAGACCAGATTTTGTTGGGGAAGTTTGACAACAACCTGTAAACAGCTTGGAAAATTTAGGTAGCATGTTGCCATATTGAAGCAATCCCATTTCCAAAGTTTTTCATTGCTTTAAAATATCAAAGAGTTTTTTATTAGTCTGAGATTAATGACAGTTTATGAAGATGCAGGGGAAAAATTTCCAAGACAGAGTACAATCTGTGGAAGTGCTATGTCAAACTTTTATGTCTTCATCACCTGTGACCAGCAGACAGTTAACTTACTGGAGAAATAACTGTGACATTTTTTTGTGATTCATCTAATCCACTTTTTCCCAGAGGGCTAAGACAGTCACTAGAGTGTCACTTCAGCCTTGGCACACACCCAGGTTTGCGAACTTGGTTCTTCACTCCACGCTGTGGGGTGGAGCTCTGCAATAAAACTGCCCAACATGCTGAAACCTCAACGAAAAAAGGAGATGTAACACTTGGAGGGTGTAATGGTCGACTCCTTTACAAACCTGATCTCTGCAGGGCTAGGTGTACTCTTAGAAGAAGCTTGCACTGGCATGGAAATAGGTTGGAAATATAGTCAGGGTATCTGTTCAGTCTTAAATAACCAAGCTTTTTGATGACATAGTTGCTTACAGTCAGACACTGGCCCTGCTGTTCTGCCTGAGAGGGAGCATTTTTTTTTCTAACTGCTGATAGAGGATTGGTATCATCCAAGTATATCCCTTACTTTTGTCCTCCAAACCCAAATATCCAATAAATCCTTTCTCTTCCACCCTGTCAAATCTGTGGCTTTTACAGCTTGTTCCAAAAGCCAAAACAGAATCAGGTTGTACTGAAGTTAGTGGGGGGAAGCAAGCAAGTCCTAGAGCTACAAATGTCCCCCTAAGGAACCCAGTGCCAATGGGATGCCTGGTGGAGAGGCTCTGCCCACATCACCTGTGGCATTGTGGTGGCAGGCAGAGCTAACTGAGTCTTGGATGGTTCAGAATAGCAGGAACAAATCAATATGATGTGAATGTATTGTGATAGAGTTTATAGAATTTAAAACAAAAAAAAGAAAGTTTTATTGAGAAAATAATTCAAAGTCAATTTCCATGGGGAATATTAAAGCACCAAGGAAGTCCAATGTAAGCTAAATGATACGTCACTGACTTTGGTTGCTGGAAGTGTATGTCTTTTGCCTGAATTTAGACAAATGTGAATTTTGTCCTTGTGGTGGAACATTGCACCCCTTAAATGTAGGACAGGGGAAAATAACAGCAAAGGATTTTTCTTTCCACTCCTGAACAAATGAAAGCATGGGGAAAGCCATCTTGATTTCAAAATTTGGGCTCCAAATCTCTCTTTAAATCATTTTTAATAGACACTAAGTTATAAATCATGCACGCAATTACATGAGCACAGAAGGAGTGGGGCCTAGCCTCAGCTTCAGCCCCAGATGTTTCTTGACTACAATAATGGCCCAGCCCAGATATTTACAGCTTAATTTCTGGTCATGTGCTCTTGTCCATAAATGATTCCTTTTCCATTTCCAGTTCAACAGCTGGACAGCTTATAGTAGAGCATGATTCAGATTTGAATGATGGCAAATTGTGGCTAGAGACAATTTACCTTTGGAAACTTTCAATTCCATTTCCAATATTTAAAATGTAAGGTAACTCTTGAACAGAGAATGATAGATTGGCCCCCTTTCAAATGTTGTGTTCTTAATTTTTTTTTGTCTATTATTTTATATAAAATCGGGTTTTATTCCTTCCTGATTGTAATTTTGTTGTTGTTGTTGTTTAGCTTTGCTGTGGTTCTGAGCAGAGACTTTTCCCCCCCTCCTTTTAATGCTATGCCATCTAGCATGACTTGCATTGCAAGCCGGTGCATCTAACCTTGCTGCTCTCTCCATTCCTGTCCTGCTTACTGCTCCTCCCAAACAGCCCAATGCTTGAAACTAAACAAATTGAAAATAATGATTGGTAACCATCTGCTGTGCTGAAATTCCACGTACAGCAGTTAACTCCATTTTACAAAACAACTTCAATCTAGTGAATTACAGTGCAGTTCTTGGTGGCAGCAGATAGCAACAAGCAGTTTCGAGTTCCTCCAGACAAAGCGGTTAACGTCGGGAACATTATGCAGAGTCATTTGGTGGTGTTGGGATGGTGGGGGGATACTTGTGCCATCAGACCGTTCAGTGTAATGCATTTGAAACTAGAGAGAGTCTGACCACAGCCTAATTGTTTCATCTGATTAAAAAAGGGGCTGGTCCATAAAACTGTGTTGACAGGTGATCATGCAAATCTGTACCCTTTAGTTTGGTTTTCTGTTTCTGCAGCTGAATGCAATACTGTGAGGAACGTGTTTGGCTTTCAGTCATTTCCATGTGACTTTTGGAGTGCCCAATGAAAACCTCAACCAAAAATTAGGTTGTGTAGCTGGTCAAAGTATATTGGAGAAAAATAATTAATCATAGGTTTTATATTGGAGAAACTTTTATGAACACAGAACTGTAACAAGAAGCACTCTAAAAAGTGGTGGACTGCCAATCAGCAGACATTTAAATAACTACGGACTATGATGTACTATTAAAATAGGCACCATAATTATCTGTGTTTTTAATTCAATTTCAATTATTTGAGTTTAGGTTTTGATTGTGTGTAAAGAAAGTTGCTTAAAATGGGCAGTATATTGAGTTCAAAGGACCCATACAGTTCATAAATTCTCTGGTGTCTACTGGATTTTTCATCAGGGAGACTTCCAATAAAAATGATCTATTTTAGAAATAATATTGTTTAGTAGGTTGAAATGTGGTGTAATAAAATTAGACCTTCAGTCTTCTAAAGTTACTACTTAGATGGCACCCTTGGGATGGTAAAATGGCTGTATAAGCAGATGAATCAGACAGTTTCACTGATGGATACATTTGTCAGTCTCCGTTACAGATATAATATATTCTTATATCTGTAATCCTGACACTGTTACATCCAAATGAAATCAACATGAGGTTGTCATCTTTAAGCAAATATGTTAAGTGTTGTCTTTTGTGCTTTGGATTTGAAAGAAAGGGGCCCAAGGGAGCCAGCATCATGCAAATGGAACAAATCCCATTTCTTCTGAGCTGTGCTGTTTCCCCCTTCATGGCAGCTGGCTGTGTTATCTTTGTGTGTTTCTCTGAGTGCTGACAATTCTTTCAGTGATCTAAGTTAGGGCACATTAGAAAGTGGAAGCAGCTGTCTGTCGTTATACTGAGAGACGTGTTTGCTCTACTGCAAAGATGAAGGACCATGAATCCTTGACACACTCTCTCCCCCCTCCCCCTTTACTTTCCAACATGATCAACATTCAGACGCACAGATTGTCTGCTTGGACAGTTTTTTGTTCTGACTGACAGCATCTGGCATAGACAAATTTAAAAATACATAGCATGCCATGCTTGGAATTGGAACATCCCTTCTTTATTAATCTTCTCATTTAAACCATTCATTTACATTTCAAGAAAGGTTACAGCTTGATGTGGTTGAAACATTTATTTTAAATGAATAACCACCTAATGAAATACCTCGAGTGAGCACCAAACAGTCAGTGTTTATTAAAAATTACAGCTGATTAGTATGGCCTTGGAACTGTAGTGAAGATATAAGACTTCCCCATTGTCTCAATCCATAATAAAGAAAAAAAAAAAAGAAAAAATGTATAAGGGTGATCTTTTTTTTTTTTTAAACCACAGAGCTAAATGAGAGTGGTGTTTTCACTTGCAACCCCCCATCATTTTCAAGAGTACTGTGTTATAAAGCAGTAGCCTTTAAAATGCTGTTTCTCTAATTAAATCTGGTTTTGCTGGAACAATACATTTAAAGGAAATGCCTAAATAGAGCATTGTTTTGTTTTACTCTGCTAACACATTTATGATTTGAGAGCCAAGATGCTTTATGATTTGATGTAATCTGAAACCCTATATATATATATTTTTCTACTGGGAAATATTCACATATTTGTATACAGTACTTTACTAGTAAATAGAACGGAAATGGTGGACCACCCACTAAAATGTTTATGCACGTGCACATGCACATATGCACACGTACATTCTGTGCACTCTCATCTTCATGATCCAGGTTAGCAATGCAGACATGCTTGTCTAGCATTTATGTAAAAATAATATGAAAATTGGCTGTACCACTCAGAATATGGACTTGAGTCCATGAAGGGAGGGGGAAAAACCTCTTCTTGTACTAGGCATTTTAGATGCTTTATTGGATTGCAGCTTTAACTGTTTGCTGTACATTAAAAAAAAAAATCTTCAAGAAGGAGTTGGGGGGGGGGCGAGGAGGAAAACCAGTATTATAATAAAATAGAGGACTGTTCAAGTGCTTGGCAGTAAATATGTAAAACAAGTATACTGGCTTATTTGGAAAGGAAAGAGAAGCTGTAGCAGACAGGCTCAATTAACAATTGTAAGCAGGAGAGGACTTGTATTCCTTCGGTAAATGTAGGAGAGGTCATTTGCTTTAGGATAAAATCTGACAAATTTCAGAAATAGACATAAAGGCTGGAATAAATATGACAAAAGATTTTCAGTTGCACATCAAGCATTTTGTATTTGCAGTGGCCATTTACATTTTTTCTCAGTGAATAGATTTCTTTCTTATTAATGTTTTCCTGAATAATATGTTCTTAAATTAATTGACTGTGAAACAAGCATTTTGGGACAATAGGAATTTTAATACAAGCTTGAAATATAATTTTGCTTTTTAAAAAATTCTTTTAGTAATGCCTAATCTATTTTTCTTTTTCTGAAGGAAGCGCTAAGATGACAAGTTTTCAGCACAGCTTTTACTATGCTAGTTATGTGTAGTCTGAGAAGTGAAATCAAATTTTATTTCAAATGAAATCACAGTTTTTCTCCCACAAACTGTTCCATTTATGTGATAAATTTCTATTATTTATTTATTTATTTAATGACTAGTTATAAAGGCTTGTACAGATATGCATCTGTAAGCAAACTGGGAATAGGTTAGAGAACACAATTCCCTGGTGTAAAAAGCAAGGTTTAGCAGTAATGCTTTTAATCTGGACTTGTAGAGGATTCGGGAGCATCCATAGATCTGCTTCAGTAATTACCATACCCCAAGTGGCACTGGAAGAGACATTTGCCTAAAAACTTGATGTCTTCATTACACTGTTTACATTTTAATTAGAAACATGAAAATTAGTGATTCATATGGACAACTATAGTTTAAGTGGGTTTGCTCACCATCCAATAAATCAGAGGGGAAAAAAAGGAGGGGGGTGGGAGAAAAAAAGGCAACCCTACAACCTGCATCTGCAAGCAGCAAACCCTCTCAAACCTTACAGTTGTAATAAACAGTTTACTAGGAATCATTCATGGGAATAATGTGTTGATATTAGAAGCTGGTTAAAATGTGGTTTTTATCAGAGAGGAAATTTTTATGTAAATTAGACTATTATTTTAAAAGTAATGCTAATTGCACTCGGTGTTACATGTATGTGATCGGGGTGTGTGTAGGATACACACACGTAGTTTCTGTGTGTACATAAATACGTACACTGTAGCTATATTAAGGAGAAGAACTGGTGTAGGAATATTTTGGCAGTGCTGAGCACTACGTATGCCTGCAGAGCAGCCAGTTTAGCCTGTTTCAGTATGTCTCCATAAATACATGTAAACCTTAGTATAGCTGCACACAGAGATGCACACATATAAATACACGTGTGTGCGTGCACAGAGGCAAGTAAGGAGATGTGGATAATTTGCGCCTGAATTTTGCATGTACCTGTCAGCACCAGCGGCCTAAAACCATTCCGTCCAGGAGTGATGGGGAGAAGCAGCGGTGCCTGTCAGTGTCCCTGCCTGAGTCAGCAGCATGTCCACTGCCTGTGCCGGGCGACAGTCACTCATGCAGCCCTGCCCTCCCCGGGGGCCGCCGGCCTCCTCCGCACCAAGGAGAATGACCCCTCTGTCTGGCACGCTCAAGATCCCGAATCGCACTGCATCGGTGTGCGAGTTCAAATCCCTACTCCTGAAGGCAGAGCTGGGATTCCAGCTAATGACTCAGAGATACAGAGGGTCAATGCACTGGTGATCTGGAGTACTGAGCCATTGCACCAGCTTAGTTGTACTTTTTTTTTTTCCCCCCCTCCTTCCATAACTTACTGTCTTACTCTCCACATTTCCGCCCCCATTCCCTTACGATAAAAGTGATGATACGCAGAATTGTGCTTCTTCTTTTAAGAATTCTTAATGGCTTGTGTTTCTTCAGATTTCAGTTTGATCCACTCAATTAAAAAAAAAATAAATGTTTTGTTTAGGGGGATATGGGAGCATTGCTTTCTACACTATTAACTTTGTGTCACGTTAGTTCCATATAGGCTGTTTTGGACATTATGCAAATAATACATGGATAGTCAATTTTTTTTTAATGGGAAAGCAAGCCTCAGTAGCAATAAGTAAAAACTTGATGGTTTAATATTAATGTTTTTTTTTTCTTCAACCAAAAATAAGGACATTTCCTTCTCCGTTGCTTTTTTATTGGATTTCTTTTTGTTGGAATCCTTAAAATTTTTAAGATAATCTTTTATTTGTCACTGCATTCTGTTATATTCTTTAGAGCTATATATAAATTTACATGTATATGCTTATATTTTTTCCTGTGTACCTCAGATTTTTAGACAGGGCATGGTATACCTCAGAATAAGCATTTTATAAAGATATTTTGCATTTACCAGTATGAATCACATTTTTGTTCCTTCATTGTTCAAATGGTGTTTTTGAGCCACAGAATAAGTAAACCCAGGTATGCCTTGTGGCTATTTTAATGCTTTATGTAAGCGTTTCACCTGCCAAAAATACACAGTAGTGTCTCTTGTTTTTGCATTTGTTTTACTGTTAAAATAATGTTTCAGTTTATCTCAGACAGTTTCATTTTATGTAAAGATTTGTTTTCCTATTTCTTAATTTTTTTTCTAATGGTTTTAGCATTGTCTCTAATTCATGGTAATTTGGAAGCACTGCAATGAAGTAACTTGGGTGCACACTTTGTAGTGTGATTGACTTACTGACAGTGCTATGTCTTCATTTGTTCTGGTTTTCCTTTTCTTTTTTTTTTTTTCTTTTTAAACACATCTCTTTGGGTCTAGGCATGTTATAAATGTGACTGAACAGAATTGTTAACATCTGCAGAGACAGAAACATGCTGCCTGCTTGTACGTACTGCAAAATTCTAATAGTTTTGTGCTATCTGTTAAATTCAGCGTGCTTTTTGCATTGTGGCACGGAACAGTTGTGCTGTGAGGGAAGCTGGCTGCCTGCCAGCCATCGACTATGAAATCCCGGGTACCTGAGAGCTTATCAGTTCTTTTGATTTGTAAAAGAAAAAGTGATGAAAATGTTGGTAAACTGCCATGAAGGTTTAAGGCTGCTGGAATAAGGAGCCGTGTAATCAGATTGGAAAATGGAGCTTGAGATTCTCTGCATGTGAAGCAGTCGCCTGTGGACCTACCGAGATGCTGTGCAAGTGCCTGAGCTGACCACTTTGTTAGCAAATCAGCTTGTTTGCTGCAGCAGCAGGGTAGAATAGGCTCGTCCTTGTGATGGTATGTAACACAGGTAATATCTCTTGCTTTGCACAATGTAATCAGCTTGCAATTAGCTCACTCTACATTAACCTTCTTGATATTTTTCCCTTTCGTAAGACTGTGCACTTTAAACAATTAACTATAGAAAGTAATCCTTCAAGCAAATCAAAGCAATCCTTTAATTTTATCACCCTGCTGAAAAAGTATCAGGTGGTCAACTGGTCTTCATCAGCTGCTGGAAATTCTCAGGCTCACTGTAGCGTGGAGAGGTTCTTTAACCCATTCACATTTAGAAAAATGTCAAGATTTTATATTTCTCATATAATATAATGCTGCATTGTGAAACTGCAATTGGAATTGTTTTAATGAAAAACCTTGGGAGAGCCCTTTCATATACAGACAGCTTTTATGCTTCTGTTTGTTTAGGTATTTCCATACACTACCTCTCAGAAAGCTTTGATGACACAGCCACTTGTACTGATAATTCCACTGCTTCACCTCCAGTGAACTTGATTCACTAAGGTTGAAGAGAACAAGGCTATCGTTGCTGATCTTCTGTGCTGCTTTTTAATCCTCTGAAATAAAAGCCAGATAATGGTAAAATTTGTGTGGTAGGCAAACTTCCTTTTTGGTAGGAGAATGAAGGTTTTAATGCCATTTGTGGAAAATTGAAGTTTCTAGCTAAGAAAAATAAAACTTAAATTAAGAGAGCAGAACATTACATGCCTTGTTGCTATTTGAATGGCTTACCCAGCCAAAAGTTCCTTTGTCTCTTTGATAGTTTTGAGTTTTATTACAGGCTAGAATTTTCCAGAGTCATCCTGTAAAATATGTGGTTATTGATACCCTTGTAATATTGTATAATAGCAATATGCCTGCTATATCATGTAAAAGTTTGCTTCTATTTAAATAATTGTTTGACATGCCTTGCTTATTTCTAAACTTAAATCACTCAACAGTTATGCTCATGTGAATAAGAGCAGTGAAATTACTGATGAACACGTTACAAATAATAGTGGTGTGAATGAGCCTTATTCATATTACATTCATTATATGAAAATAAATATTGTTGGAAATTTAAGGCTGTAATAAATAATGATCTGAAACTTCTGTCCAGATATTTTGTTTAGAAGATGTTGGAAATGGTCAGCAGCTGCTTTGCCACCCTCTACAAAAAGTCATTTAATTGAATTCTAGTAGATCAGAGCAATAAACTGAATTTATAATATGTGATCTGCTTTTACCAATGATTTCTGTGAAAGCAGTATTGACTGGCTGTGTTAGAGTCATCTTTTATCTCTCTTTGTAGAATGTGAGCATGTTTTGAAAGTACAAAGCTAGATCCTACTAATCATATTGCATTTATCATATTTAATGTTGGCTTTGGCTCAGTTCTAATATGTATAAAAATTCTGGAATTTATGTGCACATCTGTTTTTGTGTGTCCCGTTTAAAAAAAAAAAATAACCTGCATACATCATATGCTGCAAAAGATCTACTTTATATTCTTTTAGAGGACAAACTCCATTAGATATGCACTTACTGTACATTGGATTGTAAATCTTACAATTTAATGGTAATTCAGTGAGCAGTTATTGCTTCTGTGGCCTTTTTTCTTTCTTTTTTGTCCCATCTCACTTGTGAAATAGGGTTACCCTTTACAAGTGTCACATCCATAGATTCATCTTTTGTACTCTATAGTTGTTCCTAGTGCATCATTCTAAGTGAAAAGAAAAATAGGAAGCCAAAGCTACAGGAGGGGCATTGGGGGAGGGAGGTCTATACATAGAAATACAGCATATAGCAGCAGAAAGACCAAGGCAGTTTAGCATCAATCTAACAGATTAAAATTTTGCTGTAAAGGTACATTTTCTTTAACCTCATTCTCATTCGTTTTCCCCTACCACTGTAGTTGGCGTTTGAATTCCCAGGAAGCAGAAATGGTGTCTTAATGATACGAGCCTTTTTGCCTCGCTTACACTGCTAATACTCTTATCCCTTTTCTGATATGAAATACTTTTTGCAGAAACAATATACACATTTGTAAAGAAATTATAAAAGGATTCTCCTTTTGAAGATAATGAGTTCTCTTCAGGAACTGCAGGTTACGTGAAACACAAATGAGCTCTAAGTGGAGGGATTTAAAGTCCTGCTACAGCATTTAATTTCTTGAGGAAAGGAGTTCAGTTCAAGGTTAGCCTGTTATTGTGGCACTGGCAACTACTTCTCTCATTCCTGTTCTTCTGCCAGCACTACTGCACAAAAGGCAGTCATTTTTGTTTAATACGTAGGGAGGTATTAATCACTGCAGTATTTTGTCGCAAAAATTTGTCTTATCAAATTCATTGTTTCACCACTCATGACAATAATAGGTGTTTAATTACTCAATAAGAGCAGTTTATAGATTCCATTTTTCCTGTTTGCTGGACAAATGGTATTGATTTTATACTTTGATGCAACATGAAACTGTATTAAACACAATTAGAATTGTAAAGCTGGTAATGTGTATCAGTTATGGTAACTGAGCTCCTTGCTGAAAAACTGCATCTTCCAAATTTTTACTATGTTTAAATTCCCAGGAGGAAAAAAGATCTTTAAGGATATTCCTTTTATTGCATGAGCTCTTGATGTCTTTTCTTCTTGTTTTTCACTGGCATTTATGCTTGCTACAATCTTTACATATTCAAGACAAATGGTTTATGTAATATTTTTTCAGTTAATAGTACCTTTATAGTGGTAATAAGTTGTACAGATTCCAACCTACTCAACAATTTTACCATTGTCTCATCCTACCTTCATGCCATA
Source organism: Passer domesticus (assembly GCF_036417665.1). Taxonomy (NCBI): domain Eukaryota; kingdom Metazoa; phylum Chordata; class Aves; order Passeriformes; family Passeridae; genus Passer; species Passer domesticus. The sequence goes on from NC_087483.1 coordinate 25,989,957, forward strand.
CTTATTAACAAGATACCTTTTGTGAAAAATGAAAATGACGTACTCCAAGCTTGAGTTTGGACAGTAAAAATTTATGAGGCTGGGAAGACAGAAGACTTGCTATTTTTCCTAGAACTCTCAGTTTTCTTGAGAAGGTGGCTATTAAGCCACATATGGGGTTTTCCTTTACTTTCTTTTATTTTTAGTGTTATACTGTCATTCATGACATTTTTTTGATATATCAATACCTGCTTAGGCTTGAGTATTTTCTTTGGGTAGAATTTTAGTGGATTTACAGAAGGTGCATTTGCCAGAATGATTGTTTATTGCTTCCTTTGTGGTCAGTCCCTTTTTATTTACAATTCTTTTCTAATACCGGTGCTTGTGTAACAATTTTCAGTTGGAAGTGTTTAATGTTTTCATTATTTTGTTTGCTTTTGTTTCCAAAGAGTCAAAATTAAACAGCAGGAATTGAAGGTGAGCATACTCAAGTACCTATGTCTGAATTAAGAAAAGAAGAATGATTCCTGTCAATGTGCATTCCATTTTACAAGCTTGCTTAAGTAACCAAATCTTATGATTTTTGTTGTTCATTGGCTTCAAGCTTCTACATAAATAATTTGTATATAACATCCTTAGTGTACAATTCCTAGTTTTTCTTCTTCTTTAATTTTATTTCTAGGTTCTGCTTGTAGCCCATATTTTACCTCATTTAGCTCAGGTTGAATATTTCTTAAAAATACAGAAAGAATTTGTGAAAAATGTGGCATGACTGAAGAATATTTTTTGAAGAAAGCATGTTATGGATAGTAATACCTGTGCTAAATTTTTCCTGCATCTAAGCACTTTCAAATTACACGTTAAGTAGAGAAAGAAAATGCACTTATTCGAAATACTCATTGAGTTGCATATGATGGTGTTGTGTGTGCCTGTTGGGGAGCATGGTTAGTATCAAGAAACATCCATTGTTTAATCACCAGTTTTTAAAGGAAGGCATATTTTTGTTCCCTTCTTTGGGGTCTGTTCATATCGCAGTTTCACAAAATGTCTGTTAGCATACGTATATTCATGATTATGTTACAATCATTTCACATCTTTTATGGAATATTCCCCGAACTCTGAAAAGCTCCAATTCTTATTTAAGCTTACTTAAGAGCTTCAGTGGGACTACTCATGCTTAAACTTAGGGATATGCTTAAGTGCTTTGCTGAGTCAAAACTTTACACTGAGTGGACCTTCTTGTTTCTCCTTTCAGACAAGTGATTTATTTCATATGTGTTCTGAATAACTTGGATAGCAATGGCTCATTCCATTGTTTGTGTTTTAGGCAGTGAGTTAGGTGTTCTTCGCTTCATGAAAATCAATACAAATTTCAATTACACAAACAGCAGGTGAGACATTAAAATTAAAAGGATGTAGGATGCACATTTTAATCTGTGGTGATGTCTCAGCTATCCAGATGTTATGGGAAAATTGAATAAATCTAAGTGGGATTCTGAATAATTGAATATATTGTTCTTATTTATTTGGATTACTGTAGCACTTAGAGGTCTCAACCAAGATGGTGACCTTGTTGTGCTGGTATTGTAAAAACATGTAGTGAGAGACTGTTCTGCGTCAGAGGGGTTACATTCTAAATAGCTGAGACGCACAAAGGTTAATAGGGACACAAAGAGGCGCTGAAATGTGAAGAGACTTGCCCAAGGTCATATAGCAGGTCAGTAGCAGAGCCGTGAGTTAAGCCTACATCTCTGGACTCCTATGCACTAGATTGCTTCTCCAATGATTAAACTATCTGCCTTTAATAGCTATTGAGGGAAGTAATTGTCTTTGATTTAGCAGGGAATTTTGGACAGTGATATTTGTCTGCATTTCTTCCTGGTTTTTGCATGTCATAGAAAATCTAGAGATATAAATCAATAATACGGCAAAGAACGTTAAAAGCATGATCTATATTTTGCCTCACTTACTGCAAATTTTGCAGATACTTCTGGAGAGGTGGTTGCTGTTACATAGAGTGCTAGCTACAGCTGCTGGTGTTTGTTGCTGACTTACATACCTGTTTTATCTTTATGTAAAATCAAATGTACGGCTAGCCACTTTGATTGGCTCTCAGGGAATAAAGTTTTAATTACTTTGGCCAAGCTGTCCTGAAGCCTGTATCCTCCTTATGACAGTTCACTTCAGAAGCTACACTGCTTCATTTCAGTAACTTTATTACCATTTGGCTCAGAGATTGCTATTTCGCCTTGGCCAGAGATTTCATCAGTTGCCCGGTTCACCTTTGTCCACACTATACTTGTGAAATGACCTGCTCCTTTAGTGCTTGTCAATAGTAAATTGCTGCATCCTTAGTGTCTAGGCTGAAGCACAGTAAAGAACACAACTCTTTATTAAATTAGTGGATTTTACACTAATTTTTTTTGGATTGAACCTGATTGTGAAAAAGTCTTAATTACCATTTAATACCAAGTAATTAAAGCACTGGCCAGAGTCACCTATGTAAAGTGCATCAGTTTGAACTGCCACCTGATTAATAGGCTTGGTCATATAAAAAGTTCAGCACAAAAGCATGCTCTGCCAGGGTCACTGCTTTAACAGCTGTAGAAAGTGCAGTTTTTGCTGTAATTTGGGTCTAACAGTTGGATCAAAATAATAATTTGTGAGATGTTCGTGGTTGGCTTCTCCATTGTGACGTCAGGTGAATTATTTGAATTTGACATCAGTTAAATTGGTTTTGTAGGATATATTTATGAGCAAACTGGTTTGACTCAGATCTTTCCTTAATTTCATTTTCATTGTTCAAAATGAACAATCAAGTAGAGTTTTTTTCCAGACTTGTCTTCCAGATCAGAGTTAAGTTCAGGGAAGGTAGTAATGTGCATCAGTACTGTGTCTATATTTTCGTCTGTTTGCATACAATCATTGATTTATTGTAGCTCAGGTGCTGTCTGCACTTTGGCTTGTGTTTGCCTGGGAGTGTGTGTTTGGGAGTGTGTCCACAGAGTAATACCAAATAGCTGGCTTAATAGCTGTATTTTTATATCCCTGTACATACATCTATATCTATATATATATACCTCCCAGTATTGTATTCTGTTATAAAAGCTTTTCCTGTGCCATGCTTAGCCCCAGAGGCTCTGGTCTGCAAGATCATTCGAAAATTGTGCTGTGTTCACATTTAGCATGATGGTGTTTTGTTTTGTTTTTTAAACTCTTAACAGTTTATTGATGGGGCCTGAACAAACTGCTGCACCTTCAGAGGACTCAATTAGCTTTTGCCAGGCTCAGTGTGTGTGCAGCAGGCAGCCCATGCATTAGCAATTGCAGGATGGGAGCTATAATGATTTTCACCTACTGACGGCTCTGTGAGCATTAATTTTGACAACACCCTACAAAGTAGGTAAGTGTGGTTATCCCCACTTTATTACTGAGCCCACCAGAGGAAGGATTAAAGCCTCGATCACACTGATAAGTGTGCATGTGTTTAGCTCTAAAACAGTAGGCAGACCTATGTGTTTAACTGGAAGAGCCTTTTTCAGCAAAGTTAAGGAAATGTTTTGAGCTAATTTTCTAAGAGAGCAGAAGATTTCCATGTCAAAGCTATGCTTTGCATCTGGGATGCTTGATTGTAGCTTGTTCATACTTCAGCACACCACCTTCAAATAAACTTCCATTTCTTCTTTTTATTAAGTACTACAATGATTACTTAAGATACAATAGCAAAATTCTTAGCTCTCATATTTCCAGTGAAGGTTGCTGGCAGTCATATGTATTTTTGCTGTGAATTCACTTCAGTTTTGATATTAGCGTGGATCAGTTGTTTTACTTTTTTGTTACTGTTTCTGAATGCAAATCTTGTATTGAACTATGTTCTATATAGTTACAACTCACAAGGTCCTTAGCTGAGATTCAGGTGTCTGTCTTGGGTGCCCCACTTCTCTGTAAGAGCATGTGTGAAGAGAATACAGTTAAATCCAACAAGGGTGGTGCCAGAAGAAACAGTTCTCTTGGCTTTTTTTGGTTTGAGTGGTTTTTTTTGAGGTTTTTTTTTTGTGTGTGTGTGTGTGGGGGGGTTTTTTTCTTGTTTGTTTTTTAGTGGGTTTGTTTTGGGTTTTTTTTGCAATCTTCTTTTGAAACCATGGCTGTGGCAGCTCACCCAGCTGGCCATGAAAGGGCCCAATGTGCTCTTCCTCCTGCCTGGCTGGAGGTGAATCTCCCACTGCTCTAGGCAAGCCAAAACGTCCTTGGGGGCAGCTCATGGGTTCCCTCGCAGCCTCGTGCTCCAGTACTCTCTTGGGCACAGGGATACATTCAAGTTTTGCAGGGAGCTGGGATTGATTTAATTCCATCCTCTGTCCTGAGCTGCAGGAATTGGTTTGTGTCCAGCTCTACAAATGGAGCACTGCATGGGCAGCTCAGGACCATATTGCACGTGGTGCCGTATGGGGCTGGCACAGTTGCTGCTGAGCTCCTGTTCCTTTCTCTCCGGATGCTTATAAAGCTCTCCTTTAATTTGTCAGTTGTGGAGAGCACATTTTAAATAATAAGCAGGAAATCCAACTTCCTTTCTTTTTTTTTTTTTTATTTTTTTTAGAGTTTGTTCATGATCTGTTGCTGTTAAGGATAAATGCCCCTGCCAAATGGGAATAAAAACACTGATGTATGTTTAGGGGCTCAAAGCAGTTGCAGGTTGTTTTGTTAACCATATGTCTTTCAGTTTTACTCTTGAAACAGGACCGGCACAGCAATAAATTGAAACTTCAACATTCACAGTATTTCTGGTTCTGATGAATAGACACAGCAAGCCTAGCTATTTTTTAATATTCCTACTATGATATAAGTTTAGCTGAATGATTCTGGAGAGATGAACGATATTGGCATACTGAGCAAGAAAAAGGGAACTGTGTGATGCTAAATAAGTGATTCACTGATTAAACTATAGAAATTATGCCTCAGGCATTGCTGTAGTTGGACTTTCCTATAAAACTGTGTTCTTTTCATAATATAGCTGATACACACAAAGCAATATAAAAATGTCAGTCATTCAAATTCAGGCATCTGTACACACATTTCTAAAAGTCTTGCCCTATTTTTCAGATGCTGGAACAGAGGCTGAGGAAAGTTGCTGGAGTAGTATTGTGATCTAGCAGACAGTGACTCTTGTGGTAGACAGATGAGATTACAAGGTGATCTTGTAAAAGGGTTAAATCTTGAGAAAGTACTGGGGAAAAATTGAAAGGATTTGTTAGTGTATTTGAAATTGTTTTCTGTTCAGACAGTAGAAGATTGATGACATAGCAGCAACTTTCTTTTTCACACTGAATCTAGACCTCTCAAGCATGTTCATATTCTCTGGTAGAATCTGTTGGAAATCTGTCCACAAAACTCCAGATCATTACAGCTGAAAAACTTAGACTGGAAAAATGAGTGTCATGATAAGAAGAACCCATTGTTTTCCAAGTCTCTTGTTCCAAGACTTAGTTTGACAAGTTCAAAACAGCCCTCATGTGAATACATGACAAGAATCTGAAATATTTGAGCTCAGGTCCTCTGTCTTTAACTATGCTGGTTCTTTACTCTCAGATTTTTTAAAAACTAGCCACTGGTTTCAAAAATCATTCATGGTGAGCACTTTGGTAGGAATATATGTGTGAAAATGCTCTGTACAGAGTCTCCCAGCTGCATGCAAACAGTGTGAAATGAGCAGCAGAAGTGTGGGGTTTGTTTTTTTATATTCTGGAAAACTCTCCCATGGACAGACCAACTACATGACATTTCAGCCTGCTCTGAGAAGGTGAAGGTTGGTAACTGGGAGAAAAAAAAAATGATAAAGGTTGACATCCAGTCTAAATAAATATTTGAGAGCTCTTTAACAATTGCATCCTGTCAAATTTTTCAATGTAGAAAACTATTCTATGCAAAGTAAGGTGCTGAATGCTGATGTATTTCCATTGAGTGACATAAGTCCATCTCAGTTCTGGTACCTGCTTGACACAGTATAATAAAAGAAGAAGAAAGAGTTGGCTGAACAAAACATGGAATTGTTTGGTTCTCTTAAGAAATGTCACCATTTATCTAAGTAAAACTATTAAGCCATAACCTGCATCTTTTCATTCACCTTGGTGTATGTCAAGGATAAAAGTTCAAACCAGTCCTTTTCATGTATATAATAATGGAGTGCAGTTAATTACAATCTTTTTTAAGGAGTCTATTAAGAAATCGTAGCAGATGAACAACCACTAAAGTAGAAAATCCAATGCATTAAGAATTACAGGCTTGCCATATAAACTTTAAATAGCATTTACCAACACTTAGAAGAACATTAAAGTAACTTGTGTCGTGGCAGTATTCACAGAAATGAAAATTAGAAGAAAAAAGTACTGTAACTATACCAAGCCAGTGTCCTCATTAAGAGAGAGCATTTACTGTCACTGTGGAGCAAGGAAGGCCTTTGCATGGTGTTCTGACAAAATGGCTGATGTTAAATAATGGTTTACAAATTAGTAAGTGACCACACAGTACTGCAATGTAGTTGTTTATGTAGAAAAATATTTTGCCTTTGACTAAAAGAATACAAAATAATAGAAGAACCCCAAACTAATGTATTGTCCTAGAGGGAGATAAAGGGGGTCTAAATAAGTTATCTGAGTTCCTATGTAGCACTGCAGCTGCCACAAAGCAGCCCTAGTAGGCTGCTCACTAAAGTGTTGGGCAGTTGAGGCCTATTGGCCACTGCAGGTACCTAAAGAGTAGGTGGATCAAGCACAGATGTGGGGGAGCCTGGTGAGGTAGGAAGATGTGTCTGAAATAAAAAATGTATGTTTGCAAACGTGACTGTAACAAGAGCCATGCAAGCTTAGATTGAGGACCTGCCTGCCAGTCTCTTGGCATAGGTCAGTACTGGATGGCAGAGTGTGACATTCCCCAGGTGTGGAGCTCTGCAGGAGCTGCAGACTGAGGCAGGAACAGGGTGCACCCACACTGCCACGGGCTCTGCAGGACAGGCTGCAGTGCTCAGCTGGCTGTTTAGTTTCCAAAGAGGTGTAACTGTTTGTAGTGAGTAAAGGCATTGGATGGGAAATAGGAAAGTTTTAACTGATTGCCATAATATCTAGCCACTGAAGCAGGTTTAGGGAGAGCCTTTTTTGTAATTCAGTGGACAATTGTTAGCTATTAGCTGAAAATATGCTAATGGATCTAATAGGAATAAAATAAGAAAGGATTCCATGGAAATGGTTCAAACTATCACATTTAATAGGCAGTGATAATCCTTCTGTAGTTTTTTTAATCACTGTCAACTCCTAGAGAAGTAATATTTTTCCCTGTCAAATTTCATAGATTAGAAATGTCTTAAAATTGTAATTTCCAATAAATTTATATAGACTTTTTCATAGGAATGCATATATTGCTATGAGTACTCAATTAGAAAGTTTTTAAAAGGAAAAATATATTAAAGTAGAGCCTTCTAAGACACAGTATTCATGGAATCACTCAGTGGAAAGAGTCTTGCTTATGGTACCTTGAAAAATGTTCTGTCAGAAGAAAATATTGTATTTAAGACAGAGATTAAGAGAGTGGTAGTCTTTAGAGAGAAAGCAAAAAATGTGGTGGTTTTGTGTTTGGTTGGAGGTTTTTATTTTGAAAGGCTCAAAAGTACAACTGCTATGGTGGAAAGAGATAGCTGCTGTATCCTAGCAATATTTTGTGACCATTAAGAAAGGCTGAGGAATACAGGTGGGGGTTTGCTGTGGCTGTCCTTTGTCTGAAAGATCCTGTGGTCCTGCTCAAGGGGTGCTTGACAGGGAGTGTGTTTGTGGGACACTCTGGTTGTCTGCATCTTTTGAGGGTCAGCTTTGCACTGTCCTCGCTCTCTCACCTGCTCTGCGCCTTTTCCTGTCTCATGTGGTGGTTGGGGTTGATGTCAGAGAGGCAGCAAGTGCAGTTGTGTTAGGTCTGTAAGAGTTGTACCTCTGCTGAGTCAGTTGCCTTTGGAGAGAGAACTGGAACAAATATATAACTGGAAGAAACCATCATGAGTTCGAGTTGCTTTTGTATAATTTCAGTTGCTTTTCATCATTTTCAGGAAGGCGTTTTAGGAGCAATCTTTTTGTTGCTTATGCAATAAAAGCCTCGTTCAGGAAACCCATGCTTCAATAGGGTTTAGATAAGTAGATAAAGAAGCTTCAACTTTTTGAAAGTGAGATTTACCCCCCTAGATGGAGTGTAGCCATGTTAATAATTCCTGTTCAGCAACTCTGGTGTAGAGTACTTGGGGAGGTGGTGGTTGGTTGGAGGGGGGCTTTTGGTGTTTTGTTTTGGGTTTGGTTTATAGGTTTTTTTACTTATTAGGCCAGGTAATGTCATTAAGAAAAAGCAGTTAAGTTTTCAGCACTGCAAATCTTCCTTTTGGTCAAATTACTTGAAATCTCTCTTCTTAAAATGGAAGTTTTTATGTCAACTGAAGTCTGGCACTTTGACAGTTATTAGAATGTGAAGTAATGATTTATTAATTTCTAATGACAAACAAAACATTTTCATTAGCTCTTGATTGCATTGTGGAAAGTCGAAGGATAATCCCTAATATCATTCTACTGAGACTTATATTTCCAGGTATCATTAAATATTAAGAATTGACTCCAAGTACATCAATATTAGGAATCACTTTGCACAACTTTTATGTTTCACTCTTCTTGCAGGTTGGTAATTAGAGTATTTAACCTTACTCTTCCTCACTTTATTAGAAAATGCTATTTTTTTAACAATTAAAAATACTAAAGCAGATCAAGCAGTTATTTTGACAAAGAGCTTGAAACATCCATGCCTAAATTCCACAAATAAAAAGGCCAGCTAAATTATCACCCCGAGCAGATTTTCTCAGGGACCTCAGTCAACCTTTGTAAAGGATAATTACACTGGCGTTTTAACATGGGGCAAAGGAAATGATAAAATTAGGGCATAAGAGACACTGGTCCTATTTCGAGAACACAGGAGAATAATTGGTAAGGGATTTTTACTGCTGTTTTGTTATACAGAGGTTTTTTTTTTACTTTCACATGTTTGGATATTTTTTTCAGACTCTTAAGCTTTGTGTTTAGTGGCATGAATCTCAACAGAGATCTCCCAATGTATTAATAGTACGTTTTTGAAGTTGTGGATGTTTGTGGGCGTTTGAATTCTGCAGCTTCAGTCATCTCTCCCCTCACTGACTCTTCTTATATTCTGCCTTACCTTCTTTGCAAAAGAATATTTAAAATTAATCTGAAAATTAAAAAAAAAATCATATAATCTTGTTTATACTTTTTAAGGTCTCCTGTGATTAATTTAAAACTCAAAATTATTTTGCCAGGAGTGGTTCCCTGCAAAATACAGGCATGAATTCATAGTTCTGTTTTGGTTTATTTTTCAGGATTTGTTTGACAGAATTTCACCTAACACTCTATCCAAACCCGCTAGCTTCACTTAATTTGAGCCCCAAATTACATCATTCGACCCTAGGAGAAGTTTCCTCCATTTCAACAAATCGAGCCCAAGTTTGTGTGACAGTGGATAGATGAGGTGAGCTGATGAGGGTCTGGGAGGCATTGCAATCAGAGTGGCAGGTGAGGCAGCTCTCAGTGAATGGATTTGAAGGACTAAATGTGAGGTTTTGGAAAGGAGGAATTGTTGTAGTGGATTACAGCCAAAGTCCGTCATGAAAATATCTAAAGTTTGTCAGTAGCTATCAGAAAACACATTAGAGGAAGGTGTATGGAAATCATGCAATCAAAATCAAGCTGTGTGAAAAGAATTCTATCAATTAAGTCTAGATCTGTTTCACAAAATCTGTGCTTCCTAAAGATTTTTGTTGGTAATCTTAGCCCACTACAGTTTATTGTGGTATAATTGAATTGTACACACATTACCGACTGGTATGAGTTTTCTTTTCCCATTTTTCCCCCAGCTGTGGATTAATGCAGTTAGACAATACATTCCCTGTGAACTATGAGTTATCTGTCAGCAGATACTGAGAATAAGATGAAGAACAAGGACTATTTTTAGTGTAATCAAGCAGCTTAATTGAGTTTGAGATATTTGCTTTGAGTTAGATACAGTGGCAGGAAAAAATTGTAGAGAAAGCTGAACCTGCATGTACTAAAATTTGCCCTCAATATGGATGCTCTTACAAGGACTGGATAGCTGCAGAGGACTCACTTACATTGTAAAAATATACATGATTCATTTCAATTGGTCTTTTAAGTTTTTAAAATCACATTTGTCCTCTTGCTGCACTGTTTTTGCCAGTGTAAAGATCATAGGTTTTATTTGATTATATTTTGGTAATCTGTTAAATGAGACTGGGTCACCTTGCACCATGCAACATTTCACTTCACTGCTAAAACTTAATGCCATCTTTTTATCTTTCACTGAGTGGATGTCAGAGGACACAACATTAATATAAGACAGGCATCTCTAATATTTCATGAATGGCCTTTAAAAAAAATCCTCAAAAAACAAACCTAGGAAGTAAAAATTGACACTAGGGTAGTGAATTTAGTCACCTTTCTCAAATGTTGAATGGTTTTCCATTTATGTATCTCGTCTTTTACAAGACCTATTCTTTGTCAGGTAAGGCTACTAAAAAGCACAAGTGGTTTCCTTAGATTGAATGTATTGTTTTCCTCATGGAATAGAGGGATTGAAAGATTTCCATGAAAAATTGTTCAAAACCTGAAGATAATATCCCAAAATAAGACCTGTAGCTCTTTAGTGGATTGGAGTTCACTGTTAAAAGCTGAAAGACCTGGGACTTGGTGCCTTTATAATTTTTTTTTTGTTTGTTTACTTTACTTTCAGTTCCTTAAAAATTAGTTTATACTTTCCAGCTCTATAGGGATGTCAGGTAGGCTAAATCAGGACCTGATAAAGCATTCTGTAAAAGTGGATGCTACTATCCACTTTTCCAGTAAATTATGGAGTATTTGCCTCCTTTTTTTGTATGTGTTTGTCAAATGTGCTATTCCAGAATCACGTGGCAATATATAGAGGTGTGAATAGCCATGCGTATATTTATGCTTTTTTTATGTTACATGTTTACAAATTTATTTAGATGTATCAAAATGTTGGGTTATGTACAGCTTTTGTAGCAGTATCTTCATGCTAATTTTTATGTATGGTAAAAAATACTTAATGCTTACCTGCTAAGATATGTGAGGGTGATGTATTTTTTGCATTCTCTGATGCTTAGTGGTAGGAGAACTCTTGTAAAATTCTGAATATAATGTCTAATCCTTAACTGGACTAATTGTGCCATTAGATTAAAGCATTAGAGAAAGGGATGGCTATGGTGGTGTGCAGGACTTTAGCAGAAATAATCATCTTGTAGTCCAGATCATGTACTGAGAGGAGACGTTCATGTTTCAACTCTAAATACACATGTCCAGAACTTGATTAAGGTACTAGTGAAAATTACTATCTAGTTTATATGTAATAGTTTGGAAAAAAAGAGTGGAAGAGACTTCTAGGATCATCAGCCCAGTCATCTATTCCTGCAGAAAGCATGCTATATAATTTTTTTCCCTAAATTTGTTGGGTTCCCTAAATTTATGGGGCTTTATGCTTAATATTGATTATCTCCACAACATTTATTTTTTATTTGGCAAAAAATCAGTGTTAATTTCACTTATATTAGCACAGTAGAAAATTCAGCTAGATATACTGGTTGGGTAAACAGTTTGAGATTAATTAATCCCTAGTTTCTAAAATAAGTGCTCAAAGAACTGCCATTTTTTCCCTCCTCACAATTCTGTTGTCATTTCAGTTCAGAACAAATACAGATTTACCCTCAGTATTGCCCCCCCCCAATCTGGTTTTAGCATGGTGCTTGATTTCTCTATAAAACATTGGATAAAATAGGTGGCTTTCCAGGCAAATTTTTGTGAACTAATGGTGACCTTTGCCACAACCAAATGTCACTGTTAAATTTACTCAGCCCTTTAGACTCAATAACTATGTGGGTTTTGTTTTGATTAATAATGTGGATTCTTTTTAATTCTCGTAAGCAAATGTAGAAATCTCTCACATAGGACAATATGTAGATTTGTGGCAATACTGAGAGGACCTTGGGTCTGTCAGCCAGAGGCTTTATTATGTAATGCTGCATAAATGCTGTATTTTCATCTGTGACAGATATAGGCTTGAACCTGTATTTTTCATGTTACTTAACTGTTTCAGAACATCATGTGTGAGAGAACACATCAAAATGGAAATTGCTTCTAGAGAGGCAGCAATAAATATTGGTTGGGTTTATTGCATTGTTGGGCTCCATGTGTTTCAGGATGTTCTCAATTCTCTTGCCCTAATCAACACAGTAAATACATGCTGCATGTTCTGGTCATCCATTTGTTGGATTAACAATTTGGACCTTGCAGTTTCTACGATATGTTTTGATCCTTTACTATATATAGTCATGGTTATATAAGAGCATCCTCTAACAAAATTACTCTGAAACCTTCTGTCTTTTCCAGATATTCAGAGAAGGGGAAATAATGTAAATTCTGTGCATTATATGTATAGGTCACACGTAGGTACTTGAAAATTAGGTAGTTAAACTGAGGAATATCTTTACATTCACGTGAAAGTCTGAATCCCTGTGACACAGAAATTTGTTATCTTCCCACTTAAATATTGAGATGGATTGTGTTTTGTTTTTGTTTACTGTTTAATCTCCAGCAGACATTAAAATAGTTCTTAGTGTATAATTGAAATACATCAATATTTGTGGTGATATATTATGTAAAAAGAAAAAAAAATACAGAACAACATAGGGCAAATATATCTAATTCTGACAGTTTTGTGCGGGAGCTTTTAGACAAAGTTGCTGGCGTATTGCTTTTATTTCATTAAAGGATTTTGCTTAAGTCACTTCTCCCTTAAAGCCTTTATAAACAAGTAGTATGTGTCCCATTTTTTATATACTCTCTGCTTTATACCACTGAGTTAGAATAGAGTCATAGTTCCCCACCTTGTCTTTCAAGTCACCATAGTGCTGTCATGGCCGTGAAACTTATTCAGTTTTTGGGCCCTTTATTGTGTCAGTGATAGCACTGTGTTTTGTGTGGAGCCTGAGTACCCTTATGAATGACTTTCCAGCACCAGACATAGTATATCCCAATTTTCTATTGTATACTTTCCTCTGTGGATCAATATGGATTTTAATTAACATCCTAACAAAACTATTGTTACGCTCAAAGGTCACTCTCAGTGTGTATGTTGCCGAGAACTTGGTCTTCAGCAAGTCCGTATTATCACACCAGACACTGTCAAGAACAACCATAACTGAAATAGCTTTTCATTTATCTTGAGGCAAAGGCACTTTTTTCCCTTTCTTTCTTCTTCAGTAGATATGCACAGAAGTTTGCTAACTGGGGGGAAGGAACTGCAAATCTACTATAAATATCAGAGGTGACTTGATAGAGAATCTTGGAAGAAATTTCCACCATACTTGGAATGCAGTGACACTGTTTCATTCAACTGCTTTTCCACATTGCATTACATTAATAATCGCCTTGCAGGTTTCTTGGCAGATGAAGAGAAAGGGAAAGTTGGAGGATGATTTTGAATGAATGAGGATGAAGATGACCTGTTAGCGTTAAAGCTTGTATGAGGTAGTCGGAACACGAAGAGCTGTGAAGTAGGTCAGTACTTTTGTCTTCTTTTTACATCAGTTGTTAGGCTGAACTGCTTTTACAAATATTTAGCTTATATTCACACATAGCACTGGTATTTCTGTGTCTCCTCCTTGACTGTACACTATATGAGATTATTTTCAGCTGTTTTATCCCTTCTGTCATGTAGTTTTTGAAATCTCTTGCGCTAATAAGCATCTGATAGATCTCACCAGGAGTCTTGGCTTTATCTTTAGTCTTCCTTCATTCTAACAATTCTGCCTACAGTACATACTGTTCACAGGGTAGATCCGCATATTGCTGTTCAGCTGCCAGGCTCTTGAGTAATAAACCCTGCATTTCAATTCTGAATGAGTGTAAATTATAATTTTAGGAGTGTTGTTCCTCTGACAGAAGACAGAGTCCAATACCACATCCTTGACAATGGGTGAAGACTGCACAGCAGTCTGGAAAATAAGTTTATCCCTGATCAGTTACTTTCAGAAATTACACCTTATCTGATAGTTCTTTCTTCAAGTAGAATAGCTTTAATAGTGCTGGTAGTTTGGTTTAGAAACTTGGACATTTGGTCCACAATGCCATTTCTTTCCAAGTTTCTGTAACGGTTATGCTAAATAAACAAGTTAGCATTCAACATAATTTCAAGTTATAAACAACCAACCTGATAATGTTTCTATTACTTAATCCAGTTAGACTTTGAGGTGTTTGGTGCTGTTACTTAGACTTGAGAAGTTGAATGCAGTACTGACCAAAGAGAGAAGACACATTTTCTTTTACTACATTGTGTTTGATGTTCAGTTGTCCAAATATTGCATTATTGTTATTTGCCCTATTAAGCAAAGAGGTACATTTGATGCTTCTTATCTTTTTCCTTTCTGAAACTGAAATAGGTGCCCTATTCCTCCCATGTTACAGTACCCAGCAATTCCAGGATTTTCACTTGCATTTTTTCAGGCTTGCAACTAATGTTTCCCACTATGAAGACACAGACAGCTTAATATATACAGTGGCAATGGGAAGGAACCCCCCCATTAAATAAATTGTAATGTTAAACTCCCATTCAATAAATTATAGTATTAATAATATTGTTAATTATTGTTATCTATTAATTTTGTTCTATATGTGTTTTCTGGTAGCGCTTTAAAAATTGCCATCAGTTACCTGCCTTGATTAAAGAAAGTAGTGATACTGCCATGTTATAAGTGTCCTTTTCAGTATCTGCATTATTGTTGTCATTAAATCCATTATTCTCGAGAATAAAACTTTTCAATTGCTCGATTACTTAGAACTAATACTTTTGCTTAATAAGTTGTCCTTTATTGGATATTACTGTCAGCTCTGCTGTATCTGGTAAAAATACTGCATATACACCATCACATGCTTAGATGTCATTTTATTAGGAGCTGCTGCCTCAGCAGAATGAGAATATTAATCTAAAAGAAGTGTATTTTTTTCCAAGCAACATAAACAAATCTATCCTACTTAGAGCTGCAGTGTCAATATTTTATACTGCCTGTGTTGACTTATTCATTGTAGTTTTTGGCATATGGGAGAACTCTGAAGATTCCAATTCTGGCCTTTCATTTTAGGCAGTTCAGGGAATTTCCGGCCCTTATCTGAGATGTTTTTCCAGTCCCTGAGTAGTTTTCACATATAATAAATGTACATCCTGAAATACCCAGTGTTGCACTGAACATTGACTCCTTGGTGACGTGGGGAGTAGGCACTCCTCTAAGTTAGTTTCATTCAGAACAAAAGCTTTAGCAATTAAATATTGTCCAGTATTCTAGAGACTGTCTACAACTGCTGAAGTTTTTTGAGCTTTGACCTTAGCTTGCAGATCTTCCACTGCTGGAAGAGAAAAAAAGAAAATATCTACCTGGGAAGGAAAGAGAGTTTGCTGAGAATTTTTAGCAAAAGACAGAGACAGCTTAAGACCCATTTTAGTGAATTCTTGGTTCCTTTCAATACTAAAAAGTTGTAAAGAATTATTTGGTAGGTACTTTTTAGCTTTATTATTTCTATTTAGATAATATCATTGTAGGGTCATTATGACAGAAATATTATCACTCATACCATAGAAAATATGAAGAGTTTCTGATGCAAATACTAGCAAAGAGATGTAACATTGGTTGCATTGTCCAGGATTTTCATTAGAAACAGTTTGTTTGTCTATAGCTCACCAGTTCTTTACATGTGTTCCTCATTCCAGAGCTCATTCCATAGCATGAAAATACCCATTGTGTATCTGGTAGAGCTGGTCAGTGACAGCCTCATTGTGAAATCAGCTCCTCCAGTTAACTTCTTGCCTAAGTTTGTTGTTTCTGCTCTCTAGAATGCAACACCTTTAGCCTTTGAAAGTAAGTGACCATCCTTTCCATCAGACTATTTTTGCTTTCAGTAATGTCCACTAAATTGCCCTGGTTGTCTTTCTCAATCCAAGAACATTCTAAATCTTATTCTCCCTGGTTTCAATTCCAACAGCAGTCACGTGTTTTGCTGTATCACACACGTGTAGAGAACAGCATTTTTTAAATCCTGGAATAATTTCATACCCACCATCAACTGAATTTCTTAAAAATTGAGAGATGTATCCTGTATTCAGAGACAGTTGATATCTAAAGCACCTGACTACCTTTCTGTTTTGCTGGCACCTTTGTCCTGCAGATGTAAAATTTCAGTTGCTTGTTTGTTATTTTAGGAAGTCAGAGTTGGTTGGGCACCATATTTGCTCTGTGTATTTTTGGAGGAGTGTTTTACTTAGCTTCCACTCACTGTATGACGGTGTATGCAGTGAGGCTTAATCACCTGACATGCACATGAGATCTCCACTTTATTCTCTATCTTTCTCCAAAATGAGACCTCCTCATCACTCCTGCAGATAACCTGTTGGAGGGATATATCAAAGGCACAAGGGAGGATAGCACAAAGGTGAAGGCCATGATATTACCATTTGTCTGTAGTCTTATCACCTCTTGTAAAGCAATTATCATTGTGTCAGTGACAATCCTGGCATGTGAGGAAAAGTTTTCATTAGTTTATCTCTTTCCCTAATGGCAGCCCACTGCAGTAGCAGCAAAAGTCATTTTGCTGACTTGGCTTTACCCAAAGGTATTTGCTTTAGTTAGATGATCCATTTGTCACTGATTCTAGAGACCTCAAACCAGAATTATCTGGTAAAATGTGCCTGAAGAATGCCTAGGTCTAGGTTGAAGCTAGATTTATTAGTTATATTAAAGTTACTTCAGGGATATTTTTTTGCAGGAGAATTACTTTATCTTTTTTTGTAAATACCTTAATGAATAGGAAAACAAATGTGGGTGTTTTCCAAAGAAGATACTAATACTTTGGAATGTAAATGTTGTAATGAAAGGAGATATTAGTTGTGGGGAACAGCATTTTAGTCTCTCAATGCAGTAGCTACAGCAGTTGATTCTTGTAACCTCTGAAAATTAAGAAAGGGGAAATTGTTGAAAAGTGTGTCTAGAGAGCTCTAGTGTAATTCTAAGATATTCTAGAATTTTGGAATAATAATTTTAGAAAGAACACTTCTATTTCTCAGGTTAATAGAAAAGCAAAGAAAAAACCTAAAATACCACACAAATCTGTGATGACCTTGATAATTAGCATTTATAGATCCAAGTGCAAAGGCAGACAGTTCTAAAATGAGTGCCACTAAGGCAGACTCTTCACAGGATTTATTTTAGTTCTTGAATTTTTTCTCTTTTATATGGATTGCTTCAAATGATGAGAGAAATTGGAAACAACTTTGTTATTCAGTAGCCAGGTATTTCATCCTGTCTAGAAGAAATAGAAATGATAACAATATTTATGTTACCGTAAGTAACATAAATTACCATAAGTAACATAAATATTGTGGTACCTTACTCTGGCTCCTTACAAACCTACCCCTTATGTAACGCTGTGATTTACCAGGGCAGTAACCAAACTGAAGTTATTAATGTAGTTGTCTTTAGGGATAATGGGGATTAGAGTAAAAGGATAAACATTTCTGTTCATGAAATAAATTAAACTTAAGACTCTATCATATCTATTGATTATCAAAATACATGTTCAGATATTTCTGTAGTTCATACAACCAAAACATCTTATAAAGATAGTGAAATAAGTACTCTGTAGCTGTTATTTGCACTCACCAAAATACTACCAATGGAAGAGACTGAAGCAAATTTAAACTTCTAGAGTACCTTCCTCTCTCAAATCTGACGGCTATCATGCTCTTCTCTTGGTATCATTCTTTAGGTGGCTTGTTCTAGTGCCCTTTTCTAGGAATTCTGAAGCTGACCTTGTTCTTTAACACAAGTATTTAATAAAATAATCAGTCCATGTTAAAAGAAAATAATCTCATATGGACTGTAAAGGAGATGTGTTTACTATTTAATGTTAAGGCAAGAGAGACATTCTTTGTCCATGCTAGAATCAAAACATGTTATTTGAAAGATTTGCAGAACTTGATTTTGCAGTGCTTGTTTCTTGCAAAAGTCCAGTTACATCCTGGGGAAGGTGCAGTCTTCAACCATTAGTTTTTTTCTCTCAAATGGAAGTTGAAGAAAAATACCACAGACAAACTGAAGAAAATATTAACCTAAGGTATTCTGCTTTGTACTGAAGCGTATTGAAACTCCCATCTCCCATCTCAAGTGGGAAAGGTTGTCTCCAGTGGTTGGACAGGTATTAGGAGTTAAATGGGGTGAATTTTTAAAAAAGTTGCATTTGCTTATATCCCTAGTTTTAGACAAGTGCTCTTTGTAAGGGCGTAAATTTTTTTCCAAATTGAGAATGCAATAGGAGTTCATAAAAGTTAGTTATCATACTGTTACTGATGCAGAGTTACCATAAATCACAGTCTGGGAGTGATCCTATATTAACAGTTCACTTCACTATTAACAGACAGAATTTATGTTGGCAAGGTTTGTGCACCTTCACCAAGATTCTACTCAGCTTAGTTATTGCATCTTATCAATCACATAAGAATATATTTAATTTCATAGTGGTGACTTGCCACTATATTTCCTTGTTCATGATAGTTTAGCCAGACAGAGAAAATTAACAGTGGTGGCTAATATGCATATATATATATATATCTCCACAGTTAGATATTTACACGTGTGTATGCACATATCTATGAGTATCTGTACATATCTGCATGTCAGAGCATCAAATGTACAAAAATCCATACAGTAGGTTATGCATGAAACCTGTTAATTGCAATATATAACTGGTTTTAGGAAAGCTTTACTAGTGTTAAAACCAAAATCTACTATCAACAGTCAGTATCACTAGTCCTTCCCCCCTCCTCAGGAGTTTAGTCCTTAATGGGATTCTTTTGGCTTTGAAATTGAAGAATTTTATTAGTTGCTAAAGCTATTCAGTAAGAGGGTATTTCAAAAAGAAACGTAAATTGCAAAATGCAGTGGGACACTTACTGAACTGTTGGTATTGTTTTGTCAAAAAATGATTTAAAATGAACTAGAAAATTGCCGAACCATCAAAGTATGGGATGTGGGAAAGTTTAATATATTAAAGAAACACTATCATGAGAAGAAGTGCAGTTTTAAAAATGATATTTTAAGAAATTCACTTTTATAGAGAATAGGGCAAAATCATAATCTTTTATGAGCCCAATAAAGACTACCTAGCTACTGCCACTTGATGCAATACTTTTCTTATTGAACTTAGGGAAAAAATGTACTACAGAGGACTTTTTTGTGCAATATAGATTTAGTTAGCTTTTTAACTTAAAAATGGAAGAATGGTGAGACTATCCTTTGGATACCAGGACGGTGCACAATGCCCTGGACCAACATGTGCATGCAGCAGTGTTCATACAGGCAGGGCTGGTGGCTCTGCAGCCAAGGTCCTTACATTTGACAGGCTGCTGTTGCACTGGCTTTACTGACAACCTATGTAGTTTGGTAGGGGACTGAAGTTGCATAGGATATTAATTGTTAAAGAAAGTTACTTTAGGCTCAATTTCTTTCTGCAAGTATCTGGGTGTGATGTAAAAGTTCAAAATTTCAGATCCTTGAAGTTAATGCTGTGAAGCTGATGAGATGAAAGAAATCCATAACTCATCTTTTGCAGCTCTGCAGTCATGAAACTTTGGGGATGGTGACTTAATTGAGCTTTACAAATTAAAATCACAAATGAGCCCACTAGAAAACAGCAGTAATGGTTAAAGGAAAAGGCACCTCTGAATTTCATGTGGACCATGTATCATAGCCTACAGAAATTACATATGAAGTATCTGGAGACAGTAGCTCAGCATTGAACATCTTCAGACTCAGACAGTTATTGAAGACTGTGTACTGACATGAGAGTGGACTGGTCTAATCTAAAATCCATTAGGCTGCCAGATTTATCATTAAATCAGGAAATACACCTCTTTGGTCTGTAGACTGGTGTAATGCATGGATGGCAAAGTGATGTGGAGGAACCTCTCACTGCCATGAAGATATTTGTCATAATACTAGAGAAAATACTGAAGGCTCTCATGTAACATGCAGCAGAGACAACAGTCTTAATGTTCCTGTCCCCTAAAATTTTCCAAGGAAAAGAGATTGCAAATATTTTTGGAAGCAGCAGGAACAAGGGGAATGGCTTTCCCTCCATCTCTTTGTCCCTCCCAAGAATATACCAACCTCTTAGTAAAGAATTTTATTGTGCCTTCTACAGAAACCTTTACCGTCTTTAATTTGCAAAATTTCTCTCTGTTTCAAATAGTTTTTCTAGGAAGTGGTGGTTTATACACGGCCTGTTATATCCCTTTGCCATGTGTTAGGCTCTAAACATATTTGCATGTGCTACTATATTTCTAGATCTTTACCTGAGCAGGCATTTATGAAAAGAGTGAATTTTTAGAAAGAAATACTACACCTATGTATGCACTTTGTATTAGGACGAGTTCTCAGAATGTTTAATGAACAATCACCTGACTCAAAATGTATTCTAGTGCACATCATTTAATTGTGTGTGTAAGCAGAAGGCTGGCAAGATCCAGAAAAAACATTTAAAAACCTTTCAAAAAGTAGAATAATGTTTTATCCAGGTAGCTTCCTGATGTCACTTTTTTGGATAGCTGAGTAATTGCAATGGGGCTGGTTAGTGATACTGGTGATGTTGGTGGGGTTATGGGCTGTTATCTGAAGGTAAAGGGATAGATAGGAGGACGTACTTTTTATCAATTAATGCCCGTCTGCATTTTTTCAAGGGCTTATGAAGCAAAAGAAAGAATTTTTGCTATGGGTTTGGTCAATGCAAAGCTCAAGATCTCTTAAAATTGAGTCTGAACTTAGGCTGTAAACATTATTTCTGTTATTAGAAATAATAGAATATCAGCTGAAGCAGTGAAAACTTTTCTAATTATTTATGACATATATGTTAACATATTGCTTCATTTTGATATGGACTCTGATCAGTAGGGTTTAATTGCAGTGGACCTTACTTGCATACAAATACCTACTTTCTACATCTTTAAATATCAAAGTTTCAACATAATTATCACTTTCAGGCTTATTACAAGGGCTCATCTTTGTGGCTTATGCATCTGCTGCTGTACACTATTACAGCCCAATGGGTCTACAAAGTACTATGGCTTAGTACTTTTTCTTTTCAGTTTGTCCTGTCTTGCTTAAGCTCTGGGTGAAGGAGGGGCATGTGGACAATGACACTGGCTTAACTCATAAAGTCAAGGTAATTTGATTGTGTGGCTGAGGGTTATCAAGGCAAATCAGTGCAACAGTTGTCAAGACAAGATCTATCAAAGGACAGGCATTCTTGAAGTAACTTTCTGAGCTTTTTTTTTAAAATTTGATTTACTATTTTTGCATTATATTTTAAGGCATGTGTGGCAATGCTTTGGTAGATCACTGAACTGTCACTGGGGGAAAATGAAGGAAGAGGGTAGAGTCTCCCCTCTGTCTCCTTTTTCTGTGCCTATCTAAAACCTTATTTGCCTACCTTAGGTGTTTTTGTCAACCTATACAGAACCCACTGCTGGTGGTATCACACAGTACACAGCAGAAACAGCCTGTCTTATTCCTGCTTAGCACTGGATTCACACCCTGCAAAGACTTCTAGTTGAAATCTGGCCTTGGAGAGCTGGCCTTCTCAGTTGGGGTGGCAGGGAGGGCTAACAGTTTCCTTGGCTGGAAGGCATCAAATTGAATAAACAGAAAACGGGGGCCTGGAGAGTGGGAAAGCTCTTGATGGTGATTAGTTGTCATCCTGCTTGTCAGAACAAATGAAGAAGAGGAGCACAATGTTTGCACTGTTTGAACAAGCCTCAGAGAGCAAATTAGATGGTAAATGTGATCATAATTTGCCTGCCTTTCTTGAAACTCCCATGGTGCTATTAGTGGTTTTCTTTTTTCAGTAAGAGAGCTATAACAAATACATACTTCTGTGGAAACTGAAGTGTACCGAGGTTGTTTACAGGGTGGTGTGCAAAAATTTCTGTGCTTTAGTGATAATGTTTACTGTATCTACATGTTGCAGGCTGGTGCAAGGTGTGTAATGCCAATGGAAAACATAATATATTTCATATTGCACACGATATGGAAAAAAAAAGATGTAGATAGCTATCTATACACATATATATTTGATATGTATGCACATACAAAATAAGCTTGTGCCTGAGCTTTATGTTGCACTTGGTTGAGTACTTTTGATAAACCAATTATGGTATTTTTGGAAAGACAGCTGGAATGTAAATTCTTCTGTCCTATTATCCTGTGATAATGTGCAGTGGCATCTGTGCCCCTTGCTGAACTGTTGGCACATCTAAGATGACCACAAATGTTACTAAATAAGAAAAACAGCACTTCTGTGTTCTGTGTATATAGAAATGTGGAATAACCTGTAGCATTTAGATAATGAGTTTGGGGTGGAGATGTAGAAATGCTACTTACAGTTTATTTTACACATGAAAGTATTTCACACATAGCAGAAATCGTTAGTGTAAACAAGTATCAATTAAGAGAACAAGTATGAGCATTGTTCGAGAATGAGGTAAAAGCTGTGATGTGAAAGACTCTCTTAGGCAAAGACAGATGACTGACAGTGAAAAGATTTAAAGTATTTCGATTGCCTTGCAATGAAATCTGAACCTGTGGAAACTAATAAAATTTGACTGAGCTTAATTAGAGCCCTATAGGTAGCAAAAAACCTTGTTTAGGAACCAAGCACTTGAACTGTCATATCTCTGTAGTTACCCAGCCAGACGGAAGAACATCAGACTGCATTCAAAGTCAGAATTTTCCTTAATATATTGCAAAAATAAATAAGCTAAACTAAACTAAACTAAAATGTAATAATAATTGTGAATGCACTGTATCATTAGGACATAAAACATAATGGCAGGGGAATGTAAAGGAGAGCATATTTATTTTTATCTCTTTATAAAATCATTTTAATACACCAGATAGCCCAGACTGGTCTTGCTGCTCTCTATTAAATTACACTTGCCTATGCATCGCTCTTCTTCATCTTTTTAATCCAACTTGGTGAGGACTCACTGGTACAATACTCTACAAAAGGGCCAAGACCAGAGTGTCAGCATTGCCCAACATAAAAAAAAAAGAAACTGTGTGCTAAAGTAAGGAAATGGAGTTCGTTCTTGCTGGCTCTGGCTTGCCGTGGTGTGAAGAGCTTTAGGAATTACAGTGATTCTTGGAGTTTCCTGTAGAAATGTGCCTTGTTCCACATCATCTCCAGCAAAGCTCTGTCATGGACGTAGATATTCTCTATTGATCTGCTAGGCCTACTTCAGGCAGAAACATGCACTTTTTTTTGTTCCTGTGGATTTTGGATGAGCTCAGAGCAGAGCAGTCGAATAAATGAAGTGTTTTGCTTCAGTCAGTCACTGAACAGTGCCAGCTGTTGTGTGTTGTATTGTGAAGTACAAGTTGGTAAGAATATTCTTTGGTGGCTAATGCAGTTTTTACCAATATTTTAATATACTGAAGTTCCAATGAATCAAATTATGTATATAGTACAGCTGGCAACATACTAGTGTATTCCATATTAGTAATGCGCAGCAACAAGCAATTACATTTCATTTTTCTTTATTGACTGTTTGAGGCTTTAAAATATTAATTCAGCAAGTTAATGTCTCCTTTTTGTTATTTTTAAAGGTATGAGTACTTAGCAGGCTCATACACTAATGATTTTTAAGCTGTAATAGAAAGCACATAGGATATGAACAGTGATGTGAAATAGATTAATTAAAATCAATGTTATTTCAATGCATACTAATTGAATTATTAATGCTTGGATCAGGGTTTTCCCCCATTTTGTGATTATTCAGCTTGTTGGCTGATGTATGCATTTCTGTTGATGAAAGCCATTTCTCCATCTTCCTTGGCTGTTTGGTGGTTGTCTTTTTTTTCTTCTCTCCTGTCCCTCATTAAAGGAATATATTACCAATACCAAGTAGGAGATGGGGTCTTACTCACAGTCAATTTAATTTTTACCACACTGTTGTTTTTCCCAGTTGTGAGTGCAATAACACACAGTGTGTTGCAGAAGTAGCCTAAAAACTCTTCAAATGTGCTATGATCAAAAGTGGGGTCAGCTGGCATTGGGAGGGCTGTGGTGTGAGGCTGCAGCTGCAGCTGGGGATGGCTGTCAGAAGCCAAGCCCAGGTGCCCAGTTCTGCCTCTGCAAGCCCACTGCTGCTGGGCTTCCCAGCCCAGTGGCCTGGTGCACTTGGGTGGAGAGAGTGGAAGAGCTGCAGAGAACCTGCTGCCTTGCTCTTGGCTGAGGAAAGCTGCTGTCTTCTCTGCTTCGCTCTGACTGCTATTAATAGCCCTTCCCCCAGGCTACTGGATCATATGATTTCAGTTGAAATAGATTAAAAGTTCCTTTGTTTTGGTGCCAACAATAATGTGATAATTTTTTTTGCAAGTTCTCCAGGGTTTCTGTTTTTGTAACTTGAAGGCATAAACTCAGGGTTCAAGGGAAAGATTGTTATTCCAGTGAATTGAGAGAATGGGATCCCCCATCCCTTCATTTTAACAATTGTATTATTAGATAATAGTCTATTAAAAATGTGTAATTAATCTCTTATTATTTTCTGCAGACAGAACTGGTTTTTGTGTGGTTGTGTTTGAAAAGAGACAGCATCTCTTGGGTTTTTTGGTATGTTTTCAGAAAGTTCAGTGTTTTAACAACCAAAAATAGCTGGTTTTGCAACAATAGTGCAGGTAAAATAAAACAACTTTTTTTCCCCCCTCATAATGACTCCTGAAAGTGCAAAACTGTTTGAAAGGATTCCCAGAGTTGAGGATTGTCAGCAGGGCCCTGGCAAATAAGCAATAATATTTCAGACTGCTATGGAAGAGCTATAATATTGAGACCTTTAGCTAAAACATCTGTGTTAGGAGCTTCCAGTACAGAGCTGTTGCAATACCTGTAGAACATAAATAACGACAGCATGTTGGTATAAGTCTTCAGAGAAGCTAATGCTTTTGAATAGCATTTTTTTATATGTATTATTTGCTGGATTATAGTATAATATCCTGAATTCTCAGATACATCTGAGCTTTAATACTATTCTTTTCTAGCTAGCTCGGATTTGGTCTTCAGTTGAAGGCATTGTAAGTCTCAGTAGTAATGTGTAATGTTCCTGTATTCAGCAGTATCTGTTGTTCTGTCAGCTACATGCAGTTGCGCTTTTTTCTTCCACTGTGAAGCAGCAGTGTATATTACTTCAATTGTTTATTATGTCTGCTGCTTATAGCCACTGCATGAACTGGTACTGAGATTTGCATTTCTGTGACACTTTCTGTTGTACTCTGAAACATTACAGATTTGCTATAAACCACAACTTAAATTGGAAGAGTTTCACATCTTTCCTATATTGTGGACCCCAAAACTGGACTCAGTATTCCCGGTGGGATCTCTCAATAGTGGAGCAGAGGGACAGAATTCCCTTAACCTGCTGGCCACATTGCTCTGGATGTAACTCAGGATGTGCTTTGGTTGCTGAGCTGCCAAAGTACATTGCCAGATCATGTTGAGGTTTGGCTTAATAATCTTGGAGGTCTTTTCCAACCTAAATGCTGCTATGATTCTGTGATTCTTATCAACCAGCATTCTCAAGTCATTCTCCTTAGGGCTGTTTCCATTCCATTCTCTACCCAGTCTGCATTTGTGCTTGGGATTATCCCAATCCACATGCAGGACCTTGCAGCCTCCAGTTGCTGAACTTCATGAGGTTGACATAGTCTCACCTCTTAAAACTGTCAAAGACCCTCTAGATGGCATCCCTTCCTGCCTGCATGTCAGCCACACCCCACAGCTTGGTGTCATCAGCAAACCTGCTGAGGATGCCCTCCATCCCATTGTACGTGCTGCTGAAAAAGATGTGGAACCCCAATGGTCCCAATACCAACCCCTGAGGAACACCATCTGGCACTGGTCTCGGTCTCAGTCTCACTTGGAGACTGAGCTGTTGACCGCAACTCTTTGAGGGTAACTATCCAGCTAACTCCATATTCACTAAGTGTTCCATTGTCAAATTCATGCCTTTTTCAGTTTAGAGACAAGAGTGCCATGTGGAACAGTGTCCTGTGCTTTGCACAAGGCAGGTAGATGAAGGCAGTTGCTCTTGCCTTATCCATCAATGCTCTAATCCTGTTGTAGAGGACCACCAAATTTCTCAGATGTGATTTGCCTTTAGTGAAGCCATTCTGGCTGTGACCAGTCACCCCTTTATTTTCCATGTGCCTTAGGCTTGTGTCCATGAGGATCTACTCCAAAATCTTGCCAGGAACAGAGGTTAACTGACTGGTCTGTAGTATTCTGAGTCTCTTACTTTTTTCCTTGTAAAAATGGGGATATTTTTTCCCCTTTTCCAGACAATAAGGACTTCACCAAAATGCCATGGCTTTTAAAATATTATGAATATGATGGGTATGATGAATTCATTTTCCCAGTCCCTGACTTTGCCTTCTGCCTCTTGGGCAATGGGGCTGAAGCATTTGCTAGGGAAAACAGAGGCAAAAAGTCATTGAGTACCTCAGCCTCCTCCACCTCTTAGCTAATCAGGTTTCCCATTTCCTTCCAGAGAGGGCCCGCATTTTCCCTTGTCTTTCTTTTATCACTGACCTACCTAT
Organism: Passer domesticus; assembly: GCF_036417665.1. Taxonomy (NCBI): domain Eukaryota; kingdom Metazoa; phylum Chordata; class Aves; order Passeriformes; family Passeridae; genus Passer; species Passer domesticus. The sequence continues at coordinate 26,016,742 of NC_087483.1, forward strand.
GGAATGTTTATTTGTTGCCTTTGACATCCCTAGTCAGACTTAAATCTATCAGGGCTTTAGCTTTCCTAACCTGATCCTTGGTTGATTGAACAATTTCTCTATATTCCTCCCAGGCCCCTTGTCCTTGCTTCTATCCTCTGTAGTCTCAATTTTTGACTTTATCCAGGATCACCTTTCATCCACACCTCCTTTCATCCATGTCCTCCTGACATACTTTGCCTGACATCTTCTTTGTTGGGATGCATTTCTCTTGAGTTTGGAAGAGGTCATCTTTGAATATTAAGGAGCTTCTTTCATCCCTTTTTCCCTCCAGGGCTTTATCCCATGGTACTCTTGATGAAGATCTGTGAAGAGGTGAAAGTCTGCTCTTCTCAAGCTTGCTGTGTGCTGTCCTTGCTTCCCTAAGGATCTTGAATTCCACCATTTCATAGGTGCTGCAGCTAAGGCTGCCCTTCAGCTTCATGTTCCTCACCAGCCCCAACTTGTTGAGAACCAGATCCAGTGTAGTGGCTTCTCTGTCTCTTGGGGAAGGAAGGTATCATCGATGCATTCCAGCAAGTTCCTGGGTTGCTTATCCCCTTTTGTGTTGTGTCTCTAACAGGTATGAGGTTGAAGTTCCCCCTGAGGACCAGGCCTTAGGAACATGTGGCTTCTGTCTGCAGAGAGCCTCATCTGCTTGGTGTTCCTCATTGGACAGCCTGTAGCAGACCCCCTCTATAATGTCATCTGTTCTTTCTCTCTCTTTAATCCTGACCCATCAGCTGTCAGTCAGCTTCTCATCCATTCCCAGGTGGATCTCCACACACTCCAGCTAGTCATTGACATAGAGAGTGGCACCCCCTCCTTGTCTTCTTCCTTGGCTGTCCTTCCTAAACAGCCTGTATCCTTTCATTCCAACATTCCAGCCCTAGGACCTATCCCACCATGCCTCTTTGCTAACAATAAGGTCCTAGCCCTGCAGCCTTGTGCACTTCTGTACCTCCTCTTGTTTATTCCCCATTCTATGTGAATCTGCATAGGGATTTAAACTGGATCCCCAGTGAAGCTGACTTACTGGCTGGAATTCCTTTATGCTGTTCTGCTCTCCTGTTGACCAGAGATCCTTCTCCAGGCTCTGATAATCTCTTGCTGCCTATCAAAATGATAGGAATAGTATGGATTTAAGTCCTTCCCTTATTCTTGTATTTTTTTCACTTTCTTCTTTCCTTGGTTTCTGCCTCTGCTGATTTCCTTATCTCTGTCACTTGGTGTGAATGAGATTTCTGTTATGTTGTGTAACAAGATTTTTGTGATATCTAGCCATTCACCTAAGTAGTTACTTCACATCAAAGATAATATTCTTACTTTGTTTGAGTAGCACTGAACAGCTTGGTGCACTTACAGCTGCTGTAGTGGAATAATACTAATCAGAAGTCCACAGGAAAGAATGAGACAACTCACATGTGGGACTGGGTATAATACAGTGTCCAAGTCTTAAATCTCTACTTTATAATCTTCAGTTCCTCACACCTATTTCAAATAACTTCTTTGTAGATACTAGCTAAAAACTTTCATTCTAGACTTTGATCCAACCCTAAGGATCCCAAAGAACTTGTTTAAATGGGCTATCCCATCATATTTGAGAACGACCACTTTACAGATTCTTAGACAAAGTCAGAATTACCACAAAAAATTCACTCTGCTGCTCCTCAGATAAGAGAAGTTGTTTAGACATATCAAGGGTTCAAAATTCCTGTTTGTGTTCTATAACATTTCTCAGATTATGTTTTGATAAAAGCAAGAGAGAAAAGGTTGTTTAGATTTGACTTCTTGACCACCTGCTATAAAACTGACTTTCAGCTCAACCTCAAACCCTTTTTACTCTTCCCTTAAGTTCTCTTGCTGAAAGATACATTTTCATGACTAGGCATAACTTGTTGTATCCATCTAACTATGGATTCTTCTTCCAAGCTTCACCTTAAGAAGGATGGAATTGTGGAAGAGAGACTAAAGGATTCATCTTGGGGTAAGGGAACTTATCCTTCAGTGTTATTTCTCTCAACTTAGAAGATACTGTTCCCATTGGAATATGCAGAAGATACTTATGATTTCAATTTGATGTTTTAATAGAATTCCCCTGTAGGGAGGAAGGAGAACATATCCTAGATCTTCCTCACTTGAAGTTAACAATAGTCAGAACCATTTTTTGTTAAATGCCTGTTTTTTATTTCAAGACGTAACTTTGTAATATTATTTTTGCTCATTATGCCAAAGGAAGATCTTTTTTTTTAACATGGTCCTTTGCACTTGGGATGATAGCTGTTTCAGGCAGTAATTGCTGGCCTGTTCATTGTCCTGGGCTTAGCCTCCACAAGGAGGCAAGCCTTTCAAACTTGTTGGCTCATTGGTAGAGTGATTCCCAATTCAGGTCTACAGATTGTCCAGTAAAGACTCTTGGACTTGGGATTTAGTCCAGCATAGTAGTTTTACATACTTTTATCATACAAGCATGGAATGATTGAACAGTATGAAGCAAAATAATTCTCAGTGCCTTCTGATGTTCTGAAAGAAAAAAGCTTTGAGGTCCATCAACATACTATTTGATTGCTTCTTTTACCATCTTTTTTGGTCTTCTGTAACTGAAGTTAATTTCTGTTTAAAGTATTTTATTAAATTTTTTCTCTCTGATGATGATTCCTTTCCCCCTCCTCTGTGTTGAAAATACTGGTTTTACTTGTTGCTGTCTGTATTGGGTTGACAAGACATGGTATATGCAAGAGAAGATAGAACTGATTGTCTATATTTTTCTCATTTCTAAGCTTAAGGATTGGCTCCATCAGATTTCACCTTTTGTTTATCTACAACATTTTTTATGTCTTGTAGGCTTTTAAAGTTAAGAAAATAATAGTTTCATTACTAATGCAAGGGTAAATAAATGGAAAAACACGTTTTGGTATAATTCCTGATGGTCTGGGGAATGGAGAGAGTAGACTTATAAATTCTTCCTAGACTTTTTTTTGAAAAATAATTTTTCTAAAGTAACTTTTAGTTTTTTCTGTCTCCTCGGCTGTGGCAGAATGACTGAGCTTTAAATTGCCTGTGGTAATGAAAGGTGACATCAGGTGAAACTAGAATTTAGCATTTGGTCTAATAAAATATTTTGTGGGACTCTGATATCTGTATACAGACACCAGAAAGAGTAGGAGTCTGTTGTGAAAGGTTTAGAGAGTGGCATGTGGACCCATTTGAAAATTAGAAGAAAAATCTAAATTTGTCTTTCAAAGAAGGATATTGAAGGGATACCTAGTATTATTTTGCAGAGAAGAATGCGTTGTAAAGCGTGATCTTATCATGCTCCAAGAGTCCTGTTTGGACTTTTATGGTTTATTTTTTGCTTTACTTTTTTTCTTGCTGCCGTGATGTGGTTACTGTGTACAGAGTCAACGAAATAAGTTAAAGGTTGTTTAGTCGTGTTACTGGAATGAACAAATGAATGAGAAAAACAGTATAGTTTTAGGGCTTGGTTACTGATTATAACTGAATGGCATGTGTCAGAATATTGAATCAATATTCTGGGTCAGAGACAGCAAAATGATTGACTGCCAGTTTGATTCCAGAGCCAAGGTGGCCAACACAGCAGGGGCAAAGTGTGTAATGCATAGACAAAACTAAGAAGTGAATGAGTAAAAGAAAATATGTTTGAAAGATGCTTCCCTTTGTGGCCTGTTTTTTTTTTTTTTTTAGAAATATTCTACATATATGCAGCTGCTAAGTGGAGGCCAACTGATTAAGAAAGGATAGGTTTCTGTTTGACCCGGTAGAAAATACTCTTTTCTAAAAGACAAAAATTGTGTAAGCATTTCCTACATCAGGAATCTGAGCAGATGAAATTATACCTCTGGATGATTAAGCATCAGCAGCTTTTTAAAGTCACTGGGATCATTTTGTCTTTGCTTGGGATATGATATGCTAAATTTTGATATATATAAACATATTTTGATAAGTTTTTGTTCCAGTTTCTCTATTTAACTCAATAGTAACTTATTGTATATTCCCTTTTTCTGGTATTTTTTCTGTAAAATTCTTAATAGGTATTATCCTTGACAATAACTGGCATTTGCCTTAGTTTTTACCCATAGTGTCAGTCCAAAGGCTTGTAGGAGTTTATTGATACCATAAACGTTTTTGTCCAGTCACCAAAATCCTTATTGGAGGTTGATAGATAATGCTGTCTCTGCCATCATGCTTTCTTCAGCATCTCAATTTCAGATGGCTTTAATAAGTTTTCTCTTAGGGACCAACAGCAAGATATAAATTGTTTATCCACTTTGAAAGAGTGGTCAGGGAATTTTCTCTGAAATACAGTGAAATCTTATTTCCTTCCAGACTTAGTTGTTCACAATATTCAGATATCCAGCAGAACACAAAAATGTTAATGTGTACTAATGTAGCACACCTGCTTTGATGTGGTTGATAGTAACTGTATGGTCAGTTATGATCATATTTATTCTATAGTTTTTCTCCTCTGATTGTCAAAATTCTATGCTGTTTCCTTGGCAGAGAGACTTCTTCTGACTGACCTTATTACCAGAGTATATTCTATTCTTTCATTACAGTTAGCTTCTGTGAAGCTCCAATACTTTATCAATGCAAATTATTCCTCTCTAGTGCTTCAGACCCTGCTTAGTGTGACCTGGAGGCTGAGGGAGGTGATTCTGCCCCTCTACTCTGGAGCTCATGACACCCCACCTAGAGAAGAGTTTTCAGGTCTGGGGTCCCCACATAAGGTTGGTGCAAGTCCAGAGGAGGCTTGAGAAGATAATCAGTGTGATGGAGCACCTCTCCTGAAGACAGGCTGAGAGAGTTGGAATTGTTCATCCTGCAGAAGAGAGAGCTCCAGGGAGAGTTTAGAGGACTTTTCCAGTACCTAAAGGGGCCTACAGGAAAGCCGTAGAGGGACCTTTTACAGTGGCATATAGTGACAGGACAAGAGGAAATGGCTTTAAAGAGAGCAGGTTTAGCTTAGATACTAGCAAGAAATTCTTTACTGTGAAGGTGGTAAGACACTAGAACTGGGTGACCAGAGAGGCTGGATGTCTCATCCCTGGAAATGTTCAAGTCCAGGCTGGATGGGGCTTTGAGCAACCTGGTCTAGTGGAATGCCCATGCCAGGGGGGTTGGAACTAGATGATCTTTGAAGTCCACCTCCCACCCAAGCCTTTCTATGATTCTGTGTTGACAATAACACTATGAATCTGGTGAAAGCATTACAAAATTTTCAGCAAAGGTAGAATCAAGTGGGTCTGGAGATGTATCCAGCTGCTTTCTTCAGTCCAGTGAAAACGGGAGCACTACTGTTGCCAGCAAGCTTTCTCGTATAGACCTCTGTCGTTCTGGAGCAGAGGCCAGAAAAATGACACCAGGTTCATTCACCAGCTCATCACACTGCCCTTGAGGAACTATTACAGCTCAACAGATTAATCAGATAGATTAATACTCCTACTCTCTGGTGACTACCAGTGATCTGTTTTGATGGTTCTTATTCTGGCACTTATCCCACTGAAACCTTTTTCCATGTTAAAGTGGAACTAATTAATTCTAGGGCAATACTTTGAGGTTACTTTCAGGTTAACAGTTCAGCCGGTTCATGTCTGGATGCTCTAAGTTCCACTGAGATAAACCAATTGTCCAGACAGTGTAGTAAAGTTACCTTGCTATTGGATATATAACCTTTTAAATAAGTGGCATCATAAGTAGTTATAGTCTTAAACATTTATGGTTCTGAGCTTCATGGTTTGGTTTTTCTGTCGTGAAGATGTCGTGTTTGTCTTTTACTGAAGATCGCCTGTATTTCTTCAGCAGTACATTCAGGTAGACAGCATTCTTCTGCACAGGGATCATAATCTGCCACGTGCTAATAGCACATGTCACTCTACTCCAGAAGTGGCATCATTGTGGTGACCACCTTTAAAACAGAGTATCTATCATATGATAGCAGCTGAGAGGCATGAGGGTGACATACAACATTGTACAACAATAAAAATGATACTGTGGGAATTACGTACAATCTTTAGTCAGGCTGTCCAAGCTCTTTTTGCAGAGAGATAGTAATATAGATGACACATTTGTAGCAAAGTAAGAAATAAACCTGCCATTCTTCTGCAATTATCAAATAATAAAAACTTATGATTGTCAGATAATCAAAATAATCACTGCACCTCAACCATAAAACTTTACATTAAGGTATTGATCATTATTATTTTTTTCAATCCTGTATTAAAGATATTTAAATATTTTCCAGTGTTGTATTATTCTGACAGCCTGGCCTAAAAGTTAATTGCCTCTTTAATTTTTGAAAATATGATTATGAAAAATGTTATCCTTTCATTAGTTCCAGAGAAAATGCCATGGTGGAAGATTTTACCAATATAAGTCTCCTCTAAGGAAAAGCATTTTAAAAGAACCAGATTGGCAAGCTGCTGTCTTGATTGCTAAACCCAAGTTCAAAAAATTCTAATTTGACTTTAGGATAGGCACATTCTTACAGAAAACACACAAGGTTTTGCAGTGATTTATATACTTATTTTGCCAACTCAATTGTGTGATGTTCAATATCTTGAAGAATGAACTCCCTAGGATTAAGCACTTGGTAGACTTGAGCACCTCTTTGTTCTCTCAGATTTTGTGCTTAATTAATTTGCTACTAATTTTTGAGTGTTTTTTTTTTCTTGCATTGTGCTGCCATTAGTAGATTTATTTCTTATTGTTTTCTTTTTTATTTGAGCATACTATACTTGGAGCTCTTAGCATATTTATTCTGTATTAGATACCAGGCTGACAAAAGCCAACCCCAAAGGGACTCTGCCATTTCCAGTTGTGTCTAAAGTAATCTCTGTGCAGTTGTGAGCAGGAACTGTCCCCAAAAGCGCTGAGTTGATCCTCGTGGCTGGGAAACTGTGTTACAGTGGTTTGATGGTTTGTCATAACTGAGTAGCAAAAGGACAGAAGGTCTTGAAGATGAAGTATATGATCTTACAATTCAGTCAGCAGAAATAAGGGTATTCTAGAGAAAATTTAAATAAAGTGGGGGAGATTCAGTCATTCCTAATCTCCACTAGATTGACAGCAGTATTTCTAGGTTATGTATAGTTTGAGGCAAGGCAGGGTCCATTTTTGCCCTTAGTTGTGAGGGAGCAATATACCCTAAGGTATCTAATGCCTTCTCTAAAAGAACCAAAACCTGTGTTCCAGAAAGAGCTTGGATCAGTTGGCAAAGATGGTGACATTATATGTGGCTTTGTTGACCGTTACCCTTCTGAAATTATCCAAAACAATGGACATTTCCATGTTTTATCTCATTTTTCAGGTGATAGCCACTGTACTGTCTTGTATATTGCCTTGAGATTGTTTCCTTGCTTCAGTGTGATCCAGCCTGCTTTCCAGTTCTCACAACTTGTAAAAATGGCTATAGTGCAACAGAAGCTGAACAGTCTCCTAAATCTCCTGGCAACGTTGCTGCGAGAAGAGATCTAGTCATTGTTCTTGCATTGTACTTCTTGATACTTCTTGGTATCAGACTGCAAGGGAAAAAATAGCACAGTGCATGATCCAATGGGATCCAGCACACAGCTAATCTGAGCTACTATGCTGTATTTCTGGAGTGATGAGTAATCTTGAGGGATTCACAGAAAGCAAGTTGGGTTGGAAGGGACCCTATGCTTTTACTCAGAACATGACTAACTTTAAATTAGATCAGATCAGCCAGAATCTGGTCCTCTTGAGATTTGACGTTCTCCAGGAATGGAGGTGCTCAGCCTCCCTGGGCAGCCTGTCCCAGGGACCAGCAGTGTTGAGAGTGATACCCGTACTATGCCCTGTCCTTCAGCATGGCCCCCAAACACACACTTTTTTTTTTTGTTATAGAGATGTGGTGCATTTTATGTTTTATTGTCATACAGGAACAATAGGGAGCAGGTAATATATGATTTGCAAGATACAATTTTGGAAAGTACTCTTTTGGCCTGGGGTGAGGACATGTCTATGTAACTGTCATGGTGCACAGTAGTGAAAATCTGGCACCTCTGCCTCTGAGAGAGGATCACTTTGTTCTTTCTGGAATTGACACTAATGGAAAGGTGGAGAAAAACTGATGCATAAGCAAACAATAGTTATATTCTGAAAGGAAATGACAGTAGTGAAACATATTTAGTATAGCAAAGAGATTGCCAAGGGAGGACATTGTTTATTTGAGGTTCTTGAAAGCTATAGACATCAAGGAAGCAGAGAAATTCTTCAGAGGGGAACATGGGAATGTTTCTAATGGTTTCAGAGAATTAATGGGATAATAAAATAATTAAGAAAGGAGAAATTTCACCTGAGGCTGTCAAATTTGACATAACTGATAGGAGATGGAATTTCCTAGGTTATACTTGAAGAAGAATTAATTCAAGAAGTGTCAATTGGCCAATAAATCATTTCAGTTGGAAATGCAGAAGAGGTCTGTAGCTTGCACAAGAAAAATCTGTTTGTTTTTGTATGTGAAAAGATCACTGCACAGTATGCCAAACTCTGTTTAAATGTTGGCAGACAGGACTCTCTGAACAAAGACTGTTTCATCACTTTAAGCACAGGCATCTTGTGGATTACTGTGGAGCGTGAATTTTATTTATTTGTATTTCAGTTGTTTTCTCTCTAATTTTGCAATGAATTTTCCAAATGTTCTTTTTCTCTTCTATAATTTGTATTTTATTTTCTCAACTTCATGTTTTTCACAAACTAAAATCAGCAATAAGGCAAATATTTGGCTAAGAGCTTTGAGTGAGTCGTTATTATTTCTGGACATCTTTATTGCTACCCTCTGTATTTAATCTTCCTTTTCTTCCCCTTCCCTGTTATATTTCTGTCATCCAAAAAAGGAGTTAAACTGGATAGGATATGGGTTGACTCCTGCTGTCTGATTTTTTAGATATTTTCTCTCTTCAGAAGGGTTGCAGTTGTTTTTATTTTGTTTCTGCTTTTTCAGATGAGAAACTACCACAAAACATATCTGCGAGAACGATCCCTGGTTTTCTGTGGTGCATGTGATATTCTGCAGCAGAGATAATACTATCAATACAATGCTACTTCTCTCAGTGGACTGAGAGTTTTGTTATTTCGGCTTCTTGTCTGTGTAGTTTTTCTGCAGTTTCTGTTGTGGTCCCAGACTTGTGACAAGGGCTGAGTTTGCCACTAAAGAGGATCAAATCACTGGTTTACTTTGGAGGAAAGGTAATTTCCAAGCTGTTTTTACTTGATCTTTTACTTATGTCAGGTTTTAGTAACTCAGAGAGCCTACTGGATTTTTTGGAGTCTGCTGTATTTACAGCTGGTGTCGGTGTTACCAGTAAGTAGCCAACAAGGCCACTTGGAGTGGAACAGGAGTGACATTATCAGTTACATTTCTCCTGTCTGGGCTTGCAGGCAAGAAAAGTACACTCACTTGTCTGAGCTAGTGTAGGAGGTTGTATGTGTACATAGATAAGAAGAAATTACTTTTATTTATGGGGAGAAATCCTTCTTCCATTTGAAACTGGCAGACTGAGCAAAACAGTTGCAGTTCTCCGTCAGTAAATGCAAGATTGACGCCAGTCTTGCCTCACGCAAACCTTAAAATAGTTATTGCAAGACAAGGCAATTTCTGTTCACTGGCTGGTTGGCCAACATGGACATGGTTTCAGCTGCTTCTTTGAAATTCCCATTGAAAATGTTTGAATTTAAAATGAGGCAATGTTTTAAGAATACTCATTTTTGCATTTGTCCGTTGTGTTGGTATGGTAGAGCAAGTATTGGTAGCAATTTTGTAGCAATAGTTTACTTTTCATTTCCTTGCTGTGCAGTAGGATTAGTTCTCTTCTGTGGCATTCTCTTCTACTTGAAAAGCTTGACACTAAGTGGATATATATTTTTAAATATAGACAGGAAAGCTATTATTTTTTATTTAGCTTTTACTGTGTAATGGAATTTGTGACAAGGTTATTTGCTTCAATATAATTTTGTGTACTGATTAGTGTTCTTTGGAAAGGGCCTTGAGGCGTGTTGCACGAAAGATGCTATATAAGTAGGGAATGGAAGGGTAAACGACCTTCATTTAAATGCAGTCAAGTAATCATTATCAAAGTTTTAAGCAATTTGAACTGCCTAACAGGAGGTACGATGACAATAATTGCCAATGTCCTTAAAGGACAGCTGTACCCATTTGATCACTGCCACATGCTTGAAGTTCATAAAAAAGAAAACCACTTTGCACAATCTCTGTGTTGTATTTGAAGATAACTATTTTAAAAAACAAACCAACCAACCAGACAATCAAAGAAAAAAAAAACAAAACACCAAACCAAAAACCAAACCCAAACAAAAAAACCCCAACCAATGAAAACTCAAAAATCCACCCCAAACCAATCAACAGAAAAAACATATTTCAAAATTGATATCTTAAAGGTCTCTGCATGTAAATCAACAGAGTTTTACCATACAATGGTGTAGGTGCCAACACCAGAAGACATGAGTGAATGATAAAGTTAAAAGAAAGAAAAAAGTGCATTGGTATTTAAGTAGGAGTGAAGCAGGCAGTGTATATGTAAGAAGGAATGGTTCTGCCATGCAAATGAAAGGAATGCTGTGCTCTGCAATGTTGTTCTGAGATTAACCTTTAGGTAACTTGGGTCAAGGAAGTGAGTTATGCTGAAGGACTGAGAGAAAATGTATTCGTATTTCTATTTACTCTTTTCCATATCCAGAATCATCTTGAAGTATACCCCCATATGGACATGCACAATCAAAAATGGATTTTGCCCATTTTCTGAGGTACATGTAGTGGAGCTTGGCCCAGGTTGGAAGTAATAGTTAGTTTCTTAGTGTGGCTCTGAGCCAAGTTAATATTTCCTGTCTTTATCTTAATGTTCTTATCACTGGCCTAGTCCCACCAGCTTTCTACAGGCTAAGAAGAGCTCTGTAACCCTTCTGAGATGGGTACATAAAACACATAAGGGCCTAGGGAATCTCTAAGTCCAGTCTGCTACTGTCACTATATATTATAATATAAAATGATAAAGCTGTGTCTTAACATGAGCTAATTATTTTTGTCCTTCAGGACTCCAGTTGGCTGTTCAATAATGTTATTGCCCTGGGAGTTACAAATCTTCTAATTTGCAGCATAAAAATATTTATGGCTGTTTTATACTTATTTGTTCTTGTGCCAATGTTGTCTTTTTGACTTCAATAGTTCATCTCCAGTGTATATGCTTTGCTGATTATATTTTTACAGAAGAGTCATATTCCTATTCAGTCTTGGCAGGGTAGATCAAGCCAATGTCCTTTATTCTCTGTGGATGTACACTCTTCATTCCCAGTGTCATTCCTATAGCACTTCCTTGCCCGTTTTCCAGTTTAAATTAATCTTCTCTGAATAAAATCAGAATTACTGTTCTTGTGAGATTTCACTCTGAAATCACATTAATACTATCTGGTAAAAAATATTCCTGTTTGTATTCTGCAACTGCATAGCTTGTTTTCATATTTACATCTAATTAGTTGGTGAAAGCACATCTTCCAATCAGTTTATACATTTCAGAGTTTTTTACTTTTTCTTTCTTAAGTTTTAACTTGTACCTTTTTTTTTTTCACTGTTGTCTTATAGTTGATAGTAGTACTTTCTCTTCATTACCTTTGCTTACTTGGACCATGGTATTTTACTAGTATAATATTTTGATTTTTCTTTCTACTGGTGGTATCTCCTAATTTTGTGTCATCAGCAAACTTCCATTGTGTCTCTACTGATGTCGTATTCATACTCAGTGATGAAGTTAGGGGAGTTTTGCAGACTGATCTATGAGGAGTTTCATTACCAAGCTTCCTTCAGTTCATTAGATGTCCTTTCAATACTGTCATTATATTGCTTTTAATATTTCCCTGATTTACAATTCTTTTGCTAATTCCAATTTTCCCGCTGTAACAAGGTAATACACAAACAGAGAAACATATATATGTATGTGTGTGTATATATACATATATACGTGTGTGTATATATATAAATATATATATACATATATACGTGTGTGTGTGTATATATATAAATATATATATATACACACACACGCGTATGCTGATGTGCAGTTAGATGATTCAGTCATTTCCTTTGCATAAAACCAGCCATATTATCAAAGAAATTAGCTTGGCATAAATTGCCTTACATCAGCAGTTATGAGCTTCATCCCATTCTTCAGTTATATCTACATATGTATTTAAGCATTGAATTAATAGAAGAATTATTGTTTGGATCAATTTACCTCTTCTGCCTCCTTAAATACCGGTGACTCCCCCTCAATTCCCGCCAAGTCCCGATAAAACTGTGGAGATTTAATGAATAATTCCTACAACTGCTCCAGCACACTTCATTTTTTTCCCCCCATGTCTATTATTTTGACATGACCTGAGTGTTTTAGCCAACCTATCCCTTTTTATGTTTTCACAGTCTATAACATCATCAGACACCCCTTTCCATCTATTTTTGTTTTTCCTGAAGAACGCATGCATTTTGGTATCTGTGTTCCAGCCCTTCTTGCTGTTTCAGTATATTTTGCTTTCCTGTAATAGCTTTATTCATCATGCAGCACTCCAAACTTTCCCATTTTGTTTAAGAACACAAGTAGCAGAACAACAAATCTTAAAAGTATTTCTTACTGATTGGATCCAGTTCCCTAACCAGTCTATTCATGAACCATGCTATCTAATTGACGATTATTTGCATGAAAATTAGTATTTTCTTCTAGGTGTCCTTGTATTCCCCCCTGTGTTCTTTAAGCCATTATTGTGACTCTGTTTTTTTTTATTTTCCCCTTCCTTTGAATCAAATCCAGATGTTGCAAATATGTGCTTCTCCCAACAGTCTTCCTTTCTTTTCTAGTTTACCACAAATATATGCATAGATGTGTGCTCATTAATGAAAGGAAAACTCTCAATATAAATTTAGGGAAATAGTATGTAGATACAAATTGTACTGCAAAGTTAAAACTAAAAATTTGTGTTCTGGAAAGTTTTTTTGATAGCTCTTACTCTGTTTTGGACTTCATTTTTTAAAAACTAAAATAAATTCTAGTGAAGACTTCTGGAGAACTTGGAATATGTCTCATTGTGTTTTAGGTTGACCTACCATGTATCTTGCACATGAAAAAATAAATAATATATAGGAAATTGACATAGATATTTCATTGTCGCAACTAAGTAACCTAATGCCAGTGAAATTCTTCAAAGTTTTGCTGTTCCTCTGGAGTCTCCCAGGCTACATCCATGTAAATTAAATGGAGCCAGGGCATACACTCAAGAGTGGACTGAAGACCACTAACCTTCATTCTGTGCCACTTGTCTTCCAGGCTGGAGACTCGGACCTGGCCCACTTTATTTGTTAGTAGCTAAGAAGTTATTTCTTGAGATAAATATTTGCCAAATAAGTTCCTATCTATATGTCTCACAGGAAATATCTTTCCCCCACAGCTAGATGTAAAAAATACTTGTTTTATTCTTGATTAGTAAGAAGGACTGATAGTAATCATGGCAGGTGGGAAGGGTTTGGGATGAACATTTATATCTGAGCTGTTAAGTTTTCCAGCCTTCAGCCTACTTGGATATCAGTTGTATTTACTTATTGTGTAGAATGGGGAGTAGCAAGGAAAGTATTTTTTTTCCTCAATTTCTGTCAGAGAATCACTGTCCCAGGCTCTGTGTGAGAACTGGGGTCCTAAGTATGTTGTTCCTACATATCTGATGAAAAAGCACTGTTCTAGTTTTCATTCTTTCTGTATGCTCACAACTCTTCTCCACAAATTGTTCATACCAAAGTCATCCTCTTTGTATCTTACAGTCTTTACCATGAGAAAAGATGCTGCTGTTCTCTCTGGATCATCAGGAAGCCCTCTTCTCTGTCCTCTTGAGAAATAAAGCTAGCTTGTTCTAAATGAATGACTTGTGCATGCAGAGGGAGGAAAAAGTAGCACAGTTTTTAGTAGAAAGAAAAATAAAAGAATTTTAGGATGCTTCTTTGAACCAAACAGATTTTGCTTGAGCCTCCTGAGATTTTCTTACCACTGTTTTCCAATGAAGCTGTATTTACAAGATTATTATAGCGTCAAAACTCAGCTGCATTTAATTCCACTGGATTGCACTTTTGTTACTTTGAGCAGACACTGATGTGTATATCAGCTCAACAGAGTTCTGATCGAGATTTAAGAAACAAACATCGTAAAACAAACATGTCAGTAAAAATTCAATTATAAGTCAAAATGTCTTGTTGTTTAGATTGAGGAAAAAGAAAGTGAAAGCTAACAAAAGAAGAATATATGTATATTTTTAGCCACAAAAGGATTTTATGCATTTTTCTGTGCTACAGTGCTGTATTATCTCATAGAACAGGTGAAAAAAAGAAATACTGCAAAGAGTAACTTGTATGAGGACTTTTTTATGTATAGCTAATTAACAAAGACAGTTCAGATGCTTACAGAGCTAACACAGGTAATTTTAGTAAGAAAACTGCAGAAAAGCAATAAATAATTAGAGTAATGATAAAATTCTATGCCTCCACTGGGGGGTATCCTTTTCAAAGAGCAAATAGCCTAATCCAAAGTTAAAAAATGTAGAAATGGAGAGAAAAAATTTAAAATTACTATTGGACTTAAAGTCTATGCAGTGCCATGGCAACTTTCATTCATGCCCAAATAGATTTTGGAGTCTCCTTCAATGAAGAAACTCAAGAACTTTCTGAACACAGTCCTGTGCCATGTCCTCTGGGGTGGCCTTGCTTGAGCAAGGAGGCTGGGCCAGGTGATCTACTGTGGTCCCTTCTAACCTGACCCATTCTGGGATCCTTTTTCTTTTGAGTTCTTGCATTTGAGGAGATTCATTTGGTAGTGAAAAACTTTCTGCTGTCTTGTTTACTAGTTTTGCATCTTCTGATGTATTTAGGAACACTGCCGATAGAGGTCAGATAAATACAGTTAGAATTTTTTCACCATTCTCTTATTATATTATATATGATTACACCACAGCTATTATCTCTACTTCACTCGGAGCTACCTCTGACAATTACCTTGGTCAAAGCTGAAATTCCTGATTTCAAGTAGAGTAACAGCATTTTCAGTGGGAAACTGTTGATGATCTTGAGGAGGACTGACCACTAGGAACTGCAATTGCTCCTTAGTTTGTACTTGTCCTGGGAAAGTAACTGCTATATTTCTATTATCATGCTTAGGCATTGGGCATAATTTCGACTTTATAGACGGCACCAAAAATGTTGAACACATAAATGTGCTTAATTTAAATCATAAGTTACTTGGTTGAAGCTGAGTGTATGTCTTTTCGTGGTAGTAAACTGTGTGATAAGAGTGCAGAGAAATCTGAACCTCAATTTCCATGTTGGCAAAATCTTTTCATAGACTCAGTTGTAGTATGAGTAAGGCAAGCAGTGCTTTGAATGGATGCAGTATTTCTCACTAATGAGGTGAAAGTGAAACTAAACATGGTATTTTTCCTGTGTAAATCTCCTAATACTACAGTTATAATTTAGATGTCATGAATTAGAAGACAAACAAGTCTGTAGAGTTGCTGTGCATGAAACGAGTTATCTTATTGAGCTACATGTTGAGACTAACTCAATTTTTTTCCTGCATGTGATATTTTAGCTAAGCAGTAACTTAATTTGAATACACAAAGTAGTAAACTGGCATCTCTTGGAATCAATTGTCCTGAGACATTTAGTCAATGCTGTTTGGAAAGAATAAGTTCAATATATGCTGTCATACATTAATAACATCTAAGTTATTTTCTGGACCAAATGCATTGAAGTGTTAGTGTATGCTTTTCCTGACGTATCTGTGAGTGTTTTCCTTGTGACTGTATCTGACCATTTTTGTGATAGGCTGGCTAGTGCATGGATGGCTTTTATGTGTGCGTGGCTACATTTTATATTACCTAGAATAAACAGGGTTACATCTTAATAATGCATTAATAGGGGTTTCATTGATTATGTGTCACTCCTGTTAGTTCATAGGAGTTTCTATTAAGCATTTACTTGGGTGCATTTTCTGTGATTATGGCAAGCATTCAATGGTTGGACCTCATTCATTGTCTCTATTTAGCATTATCTCCTTTTTTATCTTTATACGTGTGTGTGTGTGAAGTGTTATTTCTCAGGGAAGTTTACAACAGTGGTAGGAATATTGCATTTTAAAAATGGAAGAAAATTTGTGCCATGTTACAGATCATACTAATAGATATGCATGGCTGTTTATTTGAGAGAATAATTTTTTTCTTAGCCATCCACAGTCATTTCAAATACAGCACGCAGTGCATCAGTTCTATCAGATACAGTGTGTAATGTGCTCACATAAGTCTCTCAAGGCACAAATCTTGAATGTACAGGAGTTATTTTATATTATAGGAATTCTAAACACTGTACTAACTGTACAGACTGTATCAATCTGGTAGTTTGGGGCCAGAATTATAAAACATAGAAGTGCAGGGCTGTGTGAAAGGTGAGATCTTTGTATTTGAATTTTACTTGAATTGATCCATAAAGTTATTTTTAGAAGTTACATTCTCATAACATCTACATAATCTGGTTTACTCTAATCTGATTTTTCCAAGCTTTTTAAGCAGTGCTGGAAATTACTTTAGGGAATAGATTTGCTTTCAAACTGAGTTTTCAAAATAAAGTTCGGGTCATTGTGTTTCTTAAGAGATTGGCTGAATGCCACTAATAGTATGTTGTGACTGTTTTTAAACCTGACAGTTGGCTACAATACACTTGAGTAACTTCCAGTTTTATTGTCAAGCCAAGGTATGATTTCAGTAGAGATGGTATCTGGCATCCACAGAAGATATTATCATCAGTTAGAAATAAGATGCACTTCATCATTTTTTGCAAGTTTACTTATTATGTTGTGCCCTGCATTTGAATTAAGTTTGTAAAATTTATTTTTTTTTAAAATGTAAGTTTGCAGTTTAGCAGCCTTTGAGGTGTGACATGAATATCAATATCGACAAAGGTCGTGGAACACATTCAGTACCCCAGTTTAGGAGATGCTTTAAAAAATGTTTTCAGATTAAAATAATTAAAATTCAGAATTAGTCCCATTGACCTGAGAAAAAACAGATTTGTTGACATAGACAATATCCTTTATTAGATTAGTGGCTCTGGATGGAACTGTTGAAGAAGTGTTTGCTTAACATCTTTTTTATAAAAGGCATATTCATTACTACCATTACTTTTCATGGAATATGGATGCAGTCAAAATGAAATTCTGTACCAGCACATTCCTGGTTGCTGAGAGATGCTAAGTGAAGAACACTACCAATAGAGAAAGTGTCACTTCCAAATCTAGTTTTTTAAACACCTCTAGAGAATCATGCCATTGCACAGACAAGAAGCCTTTGAGATCGCACCTTCACAGGCAGTTCTGTTTCTTCCTAGTTCATGTAAGATTAACAGAATTAATGGGATGACTTTTTTTATCATGCCTTACTTCCCAAATGTTAACACTTGCTTAACTGGGGGTAGTTGATATTCTTTTTTCCTGGTTGTTTTTTTTTTTAGGTCTTTAAAAAATTGCCATTTCAAATTACAAAAGTCAACATTGCTTAAAGCACATATGTGTTTCTTTTTTCCCCTACAAAATTTCATCATTGTAGAGTAAGATGTTAGGATGGTCAATCTTCACAAATGTATACTAATAACAAACCTGATTCTCCCCTGACATGTCCATTCATTTAAAGAGAATAGTGCTGCAACACAATTGCATAGTTGGGTCTAATAGTAAACTACCATGCTGTAGCTGTGTTTATAATCTTGTGAATTTAAGCTGTGCCATGGAGGTCTCCAAAACATTAAACATTTGTGAACCAATTTATTCAAACTGATGAACATCAAAAATCAGGAGACTTAAAGCTATTAAAGAGAGCAAAAGATGTAGATTTAGTTTCATAATGAGGTTTTGAAGATCACTGTTTGTGTCCTGAAGTCACATGTGTGATCTTGACTCTTCAGGAGTTGTGAGCCAGTCATTGCATGGAGGGATAGAGGGTGCATGCCTATATGTAGATAGATATAGGTACCAGATCTCATGATTTACCAAATGAGATGTTTTATTCTAAAGGACAGCCAACCTCCTGATTCCTGCCTGCAGCTGGAGTTAAGGGGGAGAAGCAGAATGCAGGGTCTGGTCCTGCATTATGTGTTTGATTCTGCCCAACCTCTGATGCTGGCACAGCCAGGACCTGAAGGACTGCAGGCTGAGGGAGATGATGTGACGTCTTGGTGACAGGGACAGTGTGGCTGACTGAAAAATTATGTGAAATAATATGCAAGTCTGACTTGCTTTTCTGGCAGAGTGGAAGTTGTTGGGATGCAGTTTCTGATGTGAAGTGAGTTAATGGTGGAGATGGGGTGTTTGTGCACAAAGCCAGGTATGGGCCTGCAAGCCCATCTCTGGCTACCATGTGCAGCAGCAGCAACAGCAAAGATGGTCATGCCTCCCATGTTACAGAAATACATTAAAATTTATAGTATTTATTTGTAAACTCACAGATCATGTGCCATACTGTGTAAAGTGTGATATTTTTTTTCCCTTCTGGTTTAATGTTCAGAGTTAGTGTCATCCTAATTAGTTTCCACTGACAGAATAAATATTGTTCCATCTGTGCACTATTACAGTCAGTGACTGAAGGTTTGAAACACTTGAGCAGTGGATATCAAGTAGTCTGTAAAGGGACTGGAAAACAACTCATTTTGGATTATTTTGCATATAACACCATTCAGAAGGAGGTTACGGGAGCAATTCTCCTTTGTACTGCTAGCATCCCAAAATTATGCCAAAATTTTGTTTCCTTTTTTCAACAGAATTTACTTGATAATGATCATGAATAATAAAATTAAAGGATTTAATGCATTATGACAACATAAAGCCTTTCTATTTTACAAGTTTACAAATATGTTTTAAAAGGGAAACATTTATTACCAAATGCTAAAAGCGGCCAGGTGAACCAATATTCTTATTTATTAGATATTCCTGAGATAAGAGGCAGAGTAACTTGTCAGGAATCTTCTTTCCTTTTCCTGTGCACTGTACCATGTAAAAGAAAATGCACATTTGCAAAAGGTAACTATTTAAGCCTTATTCCTGGAAATGTCTTTGGCTGTGATTAAAGCAAAATTAAAAAGCAAGTGAACACTGTATTTAGAGTTCATTTTGATGTTGTTGTGTAGGGCTTTCAAAAAACTAGTCAGGCACGAGAAACAGGCACATAGACTTCTCTATAAGACATATAACTGGCTTCTGGCTGCAAGTCGGTCTGACATTGAAAATATTTCTTGTAAGTAATAATCCTCTACTTAATGTGATGGAATTTTTCCAGTTCAACTTCTTGTGGCTTGATTAAACAAATTAATTTTTACATAATTGGAAATCAGCACAGCTCTTCATAAAGTTGTTGCTCAGTATTTAAAAAATAGTCTTAAAAGAACATTGACATCTCAACTATTTGAAAAGAGACAAATCCCAGGCAGCATCCTTAGGAAGTGCTATAGACTATATAAATCCGATTACCCAAGTTCTTTCTTAGCTGAAACAGAGCAGTATGTGATGTTATCTATGAAATGTATAGCTAATACCCCCGAGTATCCAAAAATATTCAGTATCTGCATATTATACTAATGAAAGCTGCTCAATCCCTTTAGATACCTTTTTTTTTTTAAATTATTCTCAGCAACATTAGTGGTAAATGTAAATACTTCCTTAGCAATTCTATAATAAGGAACTTTAATTTGCATAGGGTTGTTGTAGTTAAAGAGCATGCATTCAGCTTTGGACAGTAATTGACTGCAAATGTAATTTTCAAACATATAGAAACTTGTGCAGTTCCTGGGTGTGTTTGGGCTTTGTTTGATTTTTGGATTTCGATGGTTTTTGTGAGTGGGTTCCTTTTGTTTGGCTGATTAGGCTTTCCTATGAAGTTATGGAAAAAGTTATGACATATAAGAAATGTCTTTGCTCTTCTGTGGTTTTTAACATTGACAAATTGTACATTTCACTTTGAATATATTGGGTTTTCTCTGATAAAGAATAAAACTTTTGTATACATAAAGGAGGAAAAGCAGCATTTATTGGGAATTCAAAAATTCAACTTTCGTTACTTGAAGCTTTTGTGTTTTCTTTAGTAAATTTTGCTATACAGATTCAATTATATGACAACTTTAGAAAACTAGATCTTGTAAAAAATGTGGCCTTTGAGAAATGTTATTCTATTTCGTGTTTAAATACTTAGACTTCTGTCTTACTGAAACATATGTTCTTTGGATTTAAAAAGAGATAAAACCATGAATATTGACACAATTAGGAAATTACGATGTATCATTGATTGATAGGTAGTTGAATGAAAACAAACTGCAAGGCTTGTAGAAGTAAATGTGTATTCTCCTACTGCTTAGACAAATGCTCTTGTGTTTACCTGAGTTATAGGAGAGTTACGGAGGCGAGAAGAGGCGCCTTTCCTTTCCATGTTTAGTTTGTTCTTGTCAGTGTTCTCACAGTGCAGTCAGTCATAAACAGAACAGGCTCACCCTGAAAGAGAGAGCAATTTAAAAATCTCACAACTTATTTATGTCATCTTTACACCGGAAACAAACGAGTGAACAAATGGAAACCCATCAAAATTAAATATGTGGTGAATGGGCATGCTGGCCTTTAATGTTGACTGTCTGGCAAGGAACCCTTATTTATTTAAACTTTTTAAAAACCAATTTCTGTAATCAGCTATGCAAAAGAGATGCTGATCTCTAAGAAATAATTTAAAGGTTATAATTGGAGAAAGGCCTTTTTATTAATCTTAAATCATTTTGTTGATCCTCCCCCCACCCTTTTTTCCTCCATTTATTTTGTGCTCCCTAAAGGCCTCCTACACATTGAAGTCCACAGTGAGACTCACTAGTGGGGATGAAGCAGAGAAGCCACTGCAGGACTCCCTGTTTCAAAGCTGAACCAATATTCACCATTGACACATTCATTCATCTGTGCAGGGTCATTGGAAATCCTCTTTCTCTAGTTTTGCCTTCCCTTCAGGGAGCAATGCTTAAAAGAGCAAACCCCTGGTGTGAAGAGATAGAAGAATTCTCAGCGTGGCCAGTGGTGCCAGGAATCGAATTAAAGTTGTCCATTTGCAGATGACTGTATACTCAGCTTCCAGCATATTCAGCTGTGGGCTTGATGCTGACGTTTTATTTGAAATGTTGATGATGGCACTTGGTTGTATAAAAAAAAAATGGGGGGCAAAAAGCATTTTCTCAAAAAAAAGAGGAAAAAATGCTGAATTTCAAAATGTGTGCGGTTCCTGCTGTTCCTTTTAGGTCTGGAGGTCGTTAAGGATCACATGCCAGGGAGGTAAATAATTACAGAATTTACTTCTTTGGGTAATTTAACACTTGTCACTTATTCTGCTATTGTTGACATCTCTATTTTGGCATAAATCAGATTTTGACATTACTAAACCTGCAATTTTGTTTTTCTTCACACACATTATCTCTTCCATGTGAAAGGCACTGGGGAGACACGGGCTGCCATGAAATCTGAAATGCCTGCAGTCAACACGAAGAGCCCCTCTTTATTTCAGTTTCGTTTCCTGTTAATAGAGATGAACTTGGTGCACATTTGGGCACATTTAGAAATTGTCAAACAGAGATTCTGTAAAAGGAGTTCTAAGAATTTAAAGAAGTCTTTGTCAGTTTGGAGGATGAAAGGATAAGCATAGTTAACCGTTTGGTCACCTGCCCAAATTCCCATTCCAGCAAACATAGTCCCCACACGTGTGGGCGGTGGAGGAGTTGTCGCGGTATATCCCTGTCCTTCGTGACTGGTAGAAGGTTTAATTCTTGTGACTAATTTCAAAGAAATCTCAAGCAAAGGGTATTTCTGTGAATAACGGTGGCACGATCTGCCACCAACATAAATCGCAGTTTCTTCAAGGAGCATCAGAAAAGGAAGGTGGAAGAAAGAGTTGGAGGCTACAAATTACACCACTGCCTAATTATGCAGCTTTATTCATATGACTAACGAGATATCCACATGCATGTTAGCAACACAGAGGCCTAAATTATAGACATTCATAACAACTTGAAGAAGGGAGCAGGAGAACTGTTTAAACAATTTGAATTCTCTGTCACAGCAGCCTGTGACTTTAGATAGAGCCATCCCAGAAATACAGATTAAATTTTCCTTTTCAACTAAATCACACAGGTGATATCTTTATGCAGTGCATATAAAAGTAAGCTCATTGTTCATCCTGTAACCAGCGCTTCTATACCCAAGTATGTTAGGTGTAACAAAGAGGTAACATTACAGTTAGATATTTTAATCTAGTTGAATGACCTTACACAAGGGGAAGCATTTTTCCAAGAGGGGCAGACCAGTAATGAGGGTGAGGTGTGTCCTAAAACGCCCCAGAGCTCATTCTAGCTTATCAACTACTGCTACAATTCCTAATTTGTGGGGCACTTGTGCTTTTTCTGGGCAGTCTGTCATTTAAAGTGCTGTGAGAGACAGTTTAATCATTTTAAGAGTATGCTGTGTAACTGATCTTAGAAGTGCCCGGTACTCACCAGAGATTTATTGAAAAAACATTTGTACCATGACTGTCTTTCCTTTGAAAATAGTCCAAATATTAAAAAACGCAGTCATGCTCAGCAGCAGTTTTCATTGATGCATTTAGAGCATTCCTCCTCTTTAGCATCCAGACCTTTTTTAAAAAATGTCATTGCTGGTTATCCTCAATACAAAATGGCCCATCAAACCTACCTTGGTGCAACCTTACCTCTTAAATATCAACCCATGCCCCGTAACCATTTGTTATCAAGTACCTTTTAGTTCAGTCATGGCAAACTCAGTTTAATATATAGAAAAAAAAATGGATAGGACTCAAGGGAATTTTTAGTAAATCAAATATAGGATATTTACTTAAAATGTTTTGGATGCATTCTTGAAAAGGTGACAAAAGGTCTTTGCATAATAATGTGCCTAGATAATTATGTGCCTAATGAAAACCGTAAGAAGTTTAAAAAAAAAAAAGGAGAAGACAAGACAAACGGCTAGCAAAAAATTGAAGTAAGGTCATGGGCAAATTTAAGTTTTCCTTAACCTTAGCTTTGTACTTAGAAAATACTTGAGTATAAAGGTTCTGCCTCATTTTCCTGTCTTTTGTGGACTGAAGTTTCTAAAGGCCTCATAAATGTGATTTTCTTGTTCCTGCTGTCTGCTTTACTCTTTACTCCCAATATTAACTATATCTTCAGAGCAGCTAACCCCATATACTGTATGGTAGGTTAGGTATTCACTTGCCACTTAGCAACTGCACTGACAGACTGAGATGAGATTTCTCCACATGAATTTCACAAGCCATTGGGATTGAGTGTGTTGAAGGGCTGTGCTGTATCTGCAGCTGAATTCCTGAAGTGAGTGGCAATCACCCAACCTGGCCTTCAGTACATGAAGAAACCAGAAACAAGCTTGATAGGTGGTAGGAACAGGATGCTGCTTTGTTCACTTCAAAAACGTTTGCCGTCCTATTTTCTGACCACCCTTTAGCACTGCTGCTCTTGATTTGGCACAGCTTTAAGTTTGAGATGGAGGACAGTGCAGAAATGCATGTAAAGAACTGAGGAATGGGGAAGGGGACAAGGAGGTCATGTATGTCAGATACAGGAAGAAAGATGCATCTGAAAGGTCTGTGTCTGTTGGAGATCTCCTATCTTGTTGCCAGTGAATAAACTCTTAACATGGCTTGAGTATAAAAAGAATTAACTGATTTTTTTTTTACTTTGTTTTTACATTTTTTGTTAAAACCATATCATTCTCTAGGCAGAAATAATATAGCTGCATACTATAGTGCAGCAGGAAGGTTGCTGAAAAAAGGGTAAGAATTAGAATTTCTCAAAAGGATATGTATTCAGGATTGCAGTTTGTACTGGGATAGTCCAGAACATGGGAGTGCTTTTCTGTTTGTATGATTTTTCTGTGTGTTAATTCTGAACTAGACATTGAGCCATCACTAGAGATAAACATCATCTTTGCTCTGGGAGGGGAAATAAATATATGTGTACATTTACACGTATGTATACATGGAAAGAGAGAGATTCTCTGAATCAAAGCCTTATAATTCTTCTCTTTAAAATCCACATAAAATACAAATGCAGAATCAAAACTGTAATAGTGAGGAACATATTTCCCATCTCATGCTGCAGGGCATAAGCTAATCTGCTGCTGAGATCAGGCAGGAACCCGCCTTCAACCCTGTGTTGTTTTTCATTACACAACTGGCTGTTTGCATTATGTTTTTTATTAGAACTTGATTGTTTAATGACAAAGATACAGAGTTATGCTAAAATAAATAGAAAGCTCTGTAGTGGAAAAGGAGAAAATAGACTCAATGAAAAATAAAGACAGCTACATTCTGCTGCATTTACCCCAATCCCTCCAAAGGCTGAAAATGTGTTCCTCACTTGCACATGCATTTGCTTTATTAACCTCCATCCCCCAGAAAAACCTATAGCAGTATTGTATAGGACCTGGTGGTGTTCCTTTTGCTTCCTTCATTTCGTAAGGAAATATTTCCATGAGCAATTTCAGTTAGGGAACTGTGTACTGCACTACCTTTAAAGAAAGGACTGCTAGGCAAGTCTGTGTGTTTAAACCAGTCTGAAATGCAGGGAATATTGTCTCCCTTAAGATAAAGGATTGCAGTTCTGTTGGACAAATGTTCTCATCTGCTGCAACTCATCTATTATGTAGCTTTTGTAAATGTGTTATAATAGAATAGTAGCCTTGGCAGTCTGTAAGGTTGGTTTATGTGCAGTTGTTCGGACAAGTGATTGCTTATATTGGAACAATTGAGTTTATTTTTGGGTTGAGAGCTGGGGGGTAGGGTTTGTTCCTTTGAAAAAGCCAGAAAAAAAAGTCCATGCAGGACATCAAGTGAAACAATTTCATATGGTATTTCATCTAAGCTGCTTTCTGCTACACACACACACACAAAAGAAGAAGAAGAAAAAAAAGTAATAGATTTATAGTATGGTTTAATTTGGCAGGGACCTTAAAAGTCACCTAGTTCCAACTTCTCTGTCATGGACATGCCATACTCTTACACTCGACCACAGTGCTCAAATTACATCCAACCTGGCCTTGAAAACTTCCAGGGTTGGGGCATCTACAGATTGTCTGAGTAACTTGTTCTAGTGCCTCACCACCATTGCTGCAAAGAACATCTTCCTAATACCTAATCTAAACCTGTCTTCTTTCAGTTTGAAGCCATTCCCCTTGTCCTCTCACTACATGCCCTTGTAAAAAGTGCCTCTCCAGGTCTCTTGTAGTCTCCCTTCATGTACTGGAAAATCACCATAAAGAGAGAGAGAGAGAAGAGAGAACAGAAATCTGAGGTGTTCTGTGCTCAAAGATAACCTACAATTGTTTATGGTACCTTTTGCTGAAGGGCAAATTGTGGTTCTAGTTGGAGAAGGTGAGCTATAGTACTGTAATTTAATTGATGGAGAAGAAAGTGTCTATGCTGCTGTAGAAAGTGCCATAAATTTTGCATGGAGTCCGGTTTTTGCAATTTCTACTGTTTTGTGCTGGAGTTGTCCTGAGACAAGCCACTCCAGGGCTCCACACTGGTTTTGATGACAGCAACCATTCCCACTTGAGCTGTCATCTCCTACTTGGCCCGGTGGAGAGTCCTCAGCATCTACAGTGTGGAGGCTCTGGTTGGTGGCAGCACCTTAAATATGGGCGTTAAGGTTTCTCTCACTGTCCTTTTTATAGGATGCTGCTGCTCTTTCTGACCAATTCAATGTTTTGAGGCAAGTTCTGCCTGGAGTTCAACCTGCCCCTGTAGCTTCACCTCCTTCTCTAACTTCCTACGCTTTTGCAGTTTCTTATGCTAGTCCATACTCACGTATATATGACACACCATCTCAGGGTAGCAGCCTGGAGTAGTGTAAAATTTGATAGGTCCTAGTTCTTCAATGGAAACTCCTCTAAAAGTCAGATCAGACTTTTGTGATTGGGCTAAGAAGGTTTAGAGATATCAGGAGGAAAAATCTCAATTTCTGTTGAAAGTCAGGCATTGTTTGGGGTCAGCATCTTAGGTGAGCAGACTGGTATTTTCTAGACTTGATAAAATATAGAGGATCTGAGGCAGAAAAGTGATTGTCTAACTTGTTGTTATTGTGGTAATGTTAGGCTACGCAGGGAATACACTGAAGGTTCCCCCTTCCTTTAATTTTGTGTTATGAGTAAGAACGGATGGTAACAATAGCTTTATAATAATGCCTGAAATACCTCCTATGGATTTCTGTCAACCCCAGTTTTAAACTACAAAAAATACCATAATATATGATATTGAAGGACTTACTGATGAACAATTGATGTTTCAGAGCATCTGTGCTTAGTAAAATCAACAGTACCAAATGCATATTATGCATCTTGGACCATCGGGTTGTCACTCACAAATCATGTGAAGTTTAATGCATTATTCACAAGTACAAGAGGAGGCAGTCCAAAGCAGTTGTGGAGTCTCTGTTATTTTATTTTATCGTATTTTATGTTACATTATTTTGCAAAGAGCAGAAGCTAAGTATGTGACTTAAAGGTGCAGAGTTTGGAATTGCATGATAGGATAAGCAGCAGTCGCACTAAAAATGTTGGATCTAAGTAAAATTCAGTTTAGACTTAAGAAACTGGAAGATATTTTGATCTTAAAGCTACAAAAACCCATCTGGGAACAAGTTAAGGGTGTGGGGCTGTGTTGGGATTTTTTTCCTTTTTCCACTTTGTAGTGCAAAGAAGCACACACCACAAAATCAAATGAAACTGGCATTAATTTGGTAGTCTCAGTTCTCATTGTCCTATTGATTCAGAAAGCTGCAAACAGATACGGAGGCTTAAAGGCTGCATTTAGGGCTGCTGAAGTTTGGGGTTAGAGTATACAAAGGATGCTGTGTGAGCACTCATTCAGTAAGGAACTCTTCTGAACATCTTAACATGGAATTCCAGTATAAAAATCTTGGTCAGAGAGAACCGATCTTCATCATTTTTTTAGTGGTTTCATTATTGATTACTCATGTTTATGCACTTCTTTCCAAAGTCTTGGCCGCCAACACAAACCTTGTCCAGCAAAATCTCTAGTAAGCAAAACAACATTTGCATCCCTATGTATTTCTCCTAGTGGGAGAGAAAAAGGTTGTCTCGGTCATTTCTTATTGATAACTTTAAATATTATGTCAAGCTGAAATCAATTGTATGAGAGAACAGAAGCTATTCCTCAAGATTTACTCTGGATATTTAATTAGTTGGAGTTTATACGTGCAATTTATTTTCTTTTTTGCCACTTTCAGCATTTGTTAGGTAGTAGTATTGATGGGACTAGTGTGGTAAGGTGTACGTCTAGTAAAATGGAATCTTCTATTGATGAAAACTTAGCTTTCATGGGTGGCTGTCTTTTATGAATAATATATGTCACAATATTACATTTTCAAATCTGTGGTATTCTTTACATTAAGAATTTGGGGGGGTTTTCATGCTAAGTAGACATTAGGATTTGCTAGTATGTGAAATATATAGGAGAAACAGCATTAGCTATATACCTATATGTGTTTAAATATATATATATATATACACACACACATTTATTAGAGATCCATAATTTCATTTTGAAACCAAACAATTTGCTGATTTTTTCTCAAGCATTTTCAGCTTTTACTGTGGAAAGAGAACTGACAATTGTTTTTTCAAGTATGTCTTTTTATGGGCCATTTTTGTTCATTATTATTCAGCTGGTGACAACAACATTTATTATTTGTATATTAATGACTGGAATTCCTAAGAGATGGACAAGCAGTCAAACAAAGCTAGGTGGAATTAACTTTATGCATGCTTTGTAGTTGATACTGGACTCAGGGTACTCTGTACATTCCCTAAATACTCTGGTTAAGTATCATTTATAGACCTAATCCAGCCTCACACAGTCTTTCAAGCAGTTTAAAAATTTCCTCTGGAAATATTGAACCCTGAGTATTTTCAAATATATTTTCATGGGGCAGAAAGTCTATATTGCAGTAAATATCTATCATCACAGCTACCAATTCCTTGAGCTTAATTATGACACTACTAAATGTGAAAATCTATTCAGTGCTAGGAACACTTTTCACATTACATTCACGCTAAAGATTGGCTGTTAAGAGCTCATTACTGGTAGTTTTCTAAAGAGTGGTTTATTAAACACTGTTACCTAATAAGCATCTTTGGTGGTGCAAATTGCTGAAAACAGTAATGAGTCTGATTAGACTTCATTTCAATTACGACAGCTTGTCTACTAGAAAAAAAAAAAAAAAAGAAAAAAGGGAAAAAAAAAAGAAATCTCTCCTTGATGCTTTGGAATCTGGCTACAAGGCATTAGATGGTTTAAAAGGAAAATGCCACCTCTGTGTTTCCTTTCCACAGTTCAGTAATGAATAGAGAGCTGTCCAAGTAACCATCCAATTTAACACATTGGAAAACTAGATGGGCAGCTTTGGAAGCACAACCCTGTTTGCTTAAAAATTCTACAAAGGCTTTTCAGTTAGTATATCTAAATAGGGTCATATTTAGGTTTCCTCTGCTTCCCTTGTGTAATAATATAAAATTGTAAGAAGAGAGGAAATTAAAATTATTCACTCCTACCTGCTTTGCAGAGGCTATGCATTTCTCTGATTAGTGTAATGCACCTTTCAGTTGTTATCTGTACATCTTCTACAGATCTGTAAATCTTCTACATGCAGTCACAAAACTCTCACAACGTTCACAGTACCTCATAATTCAATCCGGTCTTTGTTTTGACTATTTTTTTTCTTGAGTAAAAACAACTTTTACTAAGTGTTTACTACTGATATTATACTTCAGTGAGTATCTATTTGTTTATAAACTAATTCTTGATGCTAAGTGTGATTTAATGCTAAGTACTCTTTAAGTCATTCTTGTATGCTACTTACACATTCTGGATAAAAAGAGAAGTGTTAATAGAAAAAATAATTTAAGCTTATAATTGCTGAATACTTAGTAAGATTCTGATGTTCCTGTTGATACTGTGTAGTGTTTTTAATGCTAAATCCCTGTGGATATACTTTTATAATATTATGTCATACAAAATCAGATGGAGACTTTTCTAACTAATACTTTATAATAAAGTATGCCTGGAGAAATGGCAGAAGGGGGATGCACAGGGAAGGATGCAGGACTGCTGAAAGCAATTTGTTAGACTGGTATCTCAGAATGTGGCTGAAATCAGACACTGTCCTGTCAGTTTACAGCGAATTTTAGGAAGGCTCACATTCAATAAAGTTTGAATGCCACCTAATTAGACATAGGAAATTAATCAGAAACCGAGCGAGTGCAGTGAATATCAGAACTCTCTATCAAGATTTTAATGAAATATTTTCTGTGATGAATTTTTATTAAACACACGCCCCAAACACAGGTGAATAAAATATAATTTGTGTAATTAACACATTTTAATGTGGCACATTTTTCTCCTTTGCAATAAATTGTAAACTTCAGTAGTTCTTCTGACTTCAAACCAGAGAAGTGACAGAAAAATTAAGCCCATGAACCTGGGGTCTAAGTATCTTGTATGGTCCCAAAACCCCTTTTTGTGATGTTACCTTTCTGCCTTGTTTTGGAAATTCTAACAGTTAGTTGTTATGTACTGTATATATTTTGTGAGAAGACTTTCATCAGTGTGCATCATCAAACATCAAGTAAAATAGTGGGGAGGTGGGGGTGGTGGGGGGAGTTGGGGTTTTTTTAGCAGCATACAAACACAAGTGCTATTATTCTGCTATACAAATGTGTGCCTGTAGTGCGCTTTGAGATGCTAATCAGTGGAGCTTGACTTCTGTACCCTGAAGCAAATTTTAAAAGTATTTCATCATTAGGTGACTACATATGCAATAAGGCTATGGACAAAATTACAGAAAAATAACACAGATTATTATTATTTAAGCTATCAATAGTACTCAGCTAGTTATTGATACAATCATTGCATGGTTTAGATTTTTGTTGTGTCTTGAAAGCTGTTTACAAAAATGGCTAAATTTGTGTGGTAGCTGCAAAGGAGTGTGACGTTTTATCAAGCTGGGCTCTATAATTTCTTTCTGTTTCTAAAACCAGCATGTTATTTTTTTTCTGCCCTCTTTTTCTGCCTGTGCACCCTCCCAATGACATAATTGACATAATGTGTGTCTTTGGACATGGCTTGACTTTTCCTGTTAGAGTATGAATTTTACTTTTTTTTTTTTTTTTTTTTTTTTTTTTTTTTTTTTTGTGAAAGGAGACCAAATATCTAATATGACGAGTTAGTCTCTTTTCCTTACCACTCTCTCCAGGAATATGGAAAAAATATCAGCATACACAGAGTTCAATTTCTCAGTTGAGACATTCTCTCTCTGGTGCCTTGGTGCCTGTGTGTCTAAAATATATAAATAGAGAGAGAGAGATTTCTATATTTGTCTACAGAAAATTCCCTGTTCCTCCTCTCCCCGTCCCCCAGATAATTTGTCAAGCCAACTGAACAATCTATATAGTTCCTTTCAAATGCTCAGGAAATAATACAGTAAGTCCCAAACCAAAAGCATGCAAAAAATTGGCTATATTCCATTTTTCAGTAGCTAATTCGGATACATTTTATTGAGTGAGCAAGAAAGAATCTCTGGAATTTGTGAAATACAGTAATTGAAAGGTTTAAGTGGGGGACAGATTTATCTCAGCTTAGTTTTTCTAGGATGTCAGTTCTTTGGTTGTGCTTCTGCTTTTAATCTTGTTTCTCTGCTTTGGGGGGAGCAGGAAGGAAAGGAAGGGTCAGCTGCTCGCACAGCCGAGCCGGGGAAGGAGCTGTGCCGGAGCTTTTTTCCCTAAGAGCGTGATTAGTACGGTTCTGATGACTTAGCTTAGGTGTTCCCTACCCTGGAAGGAAATCTCGCCTTCCATGTGGTAACATCATCCCTCCCTACAACAACGTGATCTCCCATGTTGTAATATAGACGCTGTTGTTTGTTTGGGTTTTTAATGGAGACACCAAATCAGTGTCCAGGTTGATAATGCAATCCTTTTGCACAGGATCCTCTCTTTGGAAAGGCAGTGTGTGCCAGCAGTAGCTGCTCTGATGCGTACAGAGAGAAATGTGTGTGATGTGTGTCTGGTACGATGGGAAAAAGGGAGAGAGTGGATGAGCTCTGCTAAGAGCTCCCTGCTCTTAATCCTGGGCCATGTCAGGAGCATTCTAAAGCAGTTTATCTTCATATGTCGTCTTGTATATAAGAAACAACACTAAACCCACCAAAACTCATTTCATATGT
This sequence comes from Passer domesticus, assembly GCF_036417665.1. Taxonomy (NCBI): domain Eukaryota; kingdom Metazoa; phylum Chordata; class Aves; order Passeriformes; family Passeridae; genus Passer; species Passer domesticus. The sequence continues at coordinate 26,048,171 of NC_087483.1, forward strand.
AGCTTTTTCCACAGCCTTCAGATCAAAGTTATTTTCTTCAGGCTGGACTAAATTATACACAGGTCCCAGGAGTGAAGGACACTGAATTAATGCACTATGTCAACCAGTCCTGGTTATAGAATATTTTTACTGAAGTGTGAGACGCAACATCTCTTTACTATTTCATTAAAAATTAATGTGCAGATTGCCAAAAAGCATAAATAACATAAACAATTTTTGTGAAAGCTTTGTATACTGTGGACACATGTTAAGGATTTTTTTTTCCTGGGTATCAGATTACTTCTATATATACATTTAATCAGTATTTGTTCTCATTTATCTAATTAGCAGAGGTTCTCTAATCTGAGTAAAGCAACTGTTCATACCTATCCTACAAGGGTAGGTTTTGAAATAAGTGCTTTAAAAGGAAAGCAGTATTCCTGATTCCAAGCTGGAGCATTGTGCTACTGGCCCATGTAAATTTTCTTTTTCATATATGTTAGTTGAATGTAATGGGTCAAACATGATTGCAATTATTTGAAACTTACTGAAATTGAACTTTACTTTCATGTTTGTAAAACAAATAGAGCTGGCTAGATGAATCTCTGGTTTTAACCTTTTGTTGCTGTACATAAATCTGTGAAATACATACCTACTTTTTTTAGATATGATGAGTGAAAAATGTATTCAAATTATATTATTGTAGAATTTATACTGACTGCTGCTGCAGTTAATTGAAGGGAAATATATTTTAAATTACTCTTGCTCTCTAACTTGGTCTTATGTTTTAAAGTAAGGTGATTTTCTAACATTTTGGAGCAATATGATATAAAAATAATTCAGCATCAGTTAAATCTGTATTTATTGTGCACCCACTTTGTTCAAATAAAGTATGTCCCTGTATAGCAGTTTTAACCCCATTTATCCTCATGCACAAGTGCTCACCTGTTATTTACTCACATAAGAGAAGGTCGATACTGCAGAACAAGGGGAGTGCTCTGTTGTGACATAAAACATACATATTCATTAGCTCTGCTGTCCCTTTGGACACGTGTGGTATGTCCTGATGATCTTCATTTGGCAAAAGGAAGTGAGCTTAAGAAGGAAATTGTCTTAATGGATTTACGATACATGAGAAAAGGGTTTTAAAAAAGCTTTATTAGTGGCAAGGAACCAAAGCAATAATTCTAAGGGTGAATGAAAGAGTAAAAGGAAACAATTTGCTAGAACATGATTAGCAACAGAAATGGAAAAATAACAGAATCCAATATTTGAAAATTATAATTTTCAGATATTAGAGGGGTTTTTTTTTCCTAGAAGCTTTTAGGTCAAGATCCGAATGTTCCATGACAGGCTCCCTAGTGCTGAAAATTTATTCCTATTGCCTCTTACTTACTTGCTAAAAAACAAGTTCAGGGTTTTGTGTTTCACCTGCTTCAGCTGATTACGTGAGAAACACGATAAAGCATGAAGGTATTTTGTCTACTCTGCTTTTAAGGATTTGTGTTATGTGCTTTCAAGGTAAATGTGCCTCAAACTCCACTTCTTGAAGAAAAACCAAATAAAAGGCTACTTCTGCTACTTTGTTGCCTAAAAAGAGAGTATGCATTTTGCTGCACTTCTCAAGGCTTCAGCTGGATTTATTTGAGCCTTGAAATAATCACTTCAGTGGGACCACAATCACAGTCAAAGTCTAAAATATTTTGTATTTTCAAGTATGCGTAAATACTTGTGTCACGACCAAACTCTGTATTTCTTCATTATTATATTTTATCATGTGAATATTCTAATTCTCAGAATTAGAATACTAGTTATGCTACAGCAGTTATATTGATTTTCATGTTTATATGGACAAAAATTGCAGATTATGTGGTATATTAAATATTTAAAAAATACATTATAGCTATAAGTGTGTGTTCAGTGGACTGCAAAAAGTAATTTTTTTCATGTAAGTTATGCTTACATTTGTTTACAGCTATTATTTTTCTGAGTATTCTCTCAGAAATTATTATCTTATTCATTTGGCACTGACAAATCATGCTAGGTCCTTTAAAGGCATGGTACTGTTCAAACTACTTGACGAAAACAGCTTAAAAATGTAAATCCTGGCAACAGGAATAGAATAAAAGAAAATCCAATTATTGTTTTTGTTAGTGTATTTTCTAGTAGGTTTAGAAAAGTGTTATGAGCAAATTAGTATGGTGACGGCAAACTGACATAATAAAATATTTCAAAGATAAACTGCATTTAATCACAAATATGACCAATCCTCCACATAGATGGTTTCCAAGGCGTGTGCATAAATGGTTTTACTTTTGGTACATAGTCATCATGCATCAATGTGATTACTCAGCAAGGATGTTTTTGCAGCAGGGACTGCTGCTGCAGAGAAATCCACACCTCTGAGGTAGGCAGGGGACTGGGAGGTCCCGGGAGTGCCCCAGGAATAGCTCCAGTCCCTACCAGCCCTGTCTGTGGCCGGCCTCTGGATCCAGCCTGCTTCTGCTGGCAAAATATGCCACTGTCATCAGTGGACATAGTTTCCCTTTGCTTGCTTGACTATTACTTCTCCTTATTTCTGCTTTTCAGGCCTTTGAAGCTAATAGATCTTCTAAAGGCTGTTTAGCCTGAAATGTCTTTGTGACTATCAAAGGCTGCTTTATGTAAATGGCAGGGAGGGGGCTTGTGGGAAGAGAACTCATTTGCTACAGATGTATTGCAATTTGCTGTTGTAAGGTGTGAAAGTGTGGTTTTAAAAGAATAATCATTTGACAGTATTTAAGTTAGATAATTGGGGTGTATCAGTTTGGAATTAGTTTTTAATTTTGTAATTTCTTTTTTAACCATTCCAGTCTCACAAAAAATATGTTGCGTTTTTCTTACCGCTTTCATCTTTAAGTGCTGTTGACATATATGTGATCCTCAATGTTACTCGTGATTTAAGTGTTTTGTTTTAAAGATTGAAATGCTTTCACTATCCTTGCTAGATGGAAATCATATTGTAAATACCCTGCCAACAGCTTGCTCCCACTGATGTGTAGGGCTTGCATATATAATAAGAGGAAGAACAGACCCCTACCAAGAAAATGCTGAGAGCACTCTCCAGGCCTGTTTTTGTGAGTTTGTGGCTTCCACTTACTGAAAAAAGCTTACAAAGTTGGGACTGTACAGCTGGGCATCTCAGTTGGTGGCTCATCCTCCCAGCGAGTCCTTTGACGTCAAAGGAGTTCCTCATGGACTAGAGCAGAGGTCTTCACTGAGTAATTAGAAAATAAATGTGGGAATAATTTTCTTTCCTTTTTTTTTTCCTGCAAAACATAATTAGCTCAATCCACTCTTCAAAATCCCTCCTGTTTCCAATTAAGAGAGATCAGTTGCACTATCTTCAAACAGCTGAAATTATGCTTATTAATAAAAAATTGAGTGTAAAAGAATTGTTTTATCTTGAATTAATTTTTATTATTACGGGACATATGACAGTATACAGTCTTATAAAATATTATCAGATATTAGTACAAATCCAGGGAGCTGTGTGTCCTACATCTTGAACAGCGGTTACAGCATGACTCATTTATTCAGCTCTGTCTCATACTTGAGAAGGACTTTAAAATGTGACTTTAGGGCCTGATCCTCAAGGTACTAACACCTTCAGCCCACTGTAGGGTGGGCTGAGGCATGCTGGTACGTTCCTAATGAAACACCTATTCAAGTCAGTGGCTCTTTTGGCAGAGCCAATCTCCACATGTCCACAAGAAGCAAACACTTGGCTAAAATCATCATGATCTGTTGTGTAAATACTCTGTCTTGAATAACTGGGGACAGGGCTGAGGGTAGTAGTTCAGTGGGCAGGGACAGTTTTTTGGGGTCCTAGGTGAAATGTGTAAGCAATCCAAAGTGATGAAGTTCACATGCACTTTCAAGCCTGGAGGGAAAATGGTTGGTAGTACTTGGAGCTGTGGTTTTGGAGTTTCCTACCTTGCAGCAGTGTGCTTCTAGCTGTCTGCTATGGGCACTTAGCAGAAGCATCCATTTGCTTTCCCCCCTGGTGCAGTGCAGCCCTTTGCAACAGTGCATTAGGCAGTTGCTCAGATCATGTTTAACAACAGGCCTAAAGTTAAGAACCTGCTTGACTCCTGATGCTTGCAAAGGAAGCTTCAGATTTGTGCTAGGTAGGACCTATGCACTGCAGGGGTGAATGGGGCAGGAAAGGAGAGACCGCAAGAAGAGAATAATTATTTTATTTTGCCTCAGGTATGTTGAAGGAACAGTTGAAGGCCCCTGATCCAAACTGAAACTTTGGTAGCTGGTTGGGAAGGTTGGTGTACTGCCCTGCTTCTAGTGCCTTGTACACAGCAGCTCTGGGAGATTTAGGTTTTTTTTCACCAACATCTGTAGAAGTGCAGTGCAATCTCTTATAGTATCTTCAGAAATCCACCGCTGCATATGATTTAATTTTTGTTTGATTATTTTATTAGAGGTGTGAATAGATGAGAGGTTTACTAAAGTCCCAGCGTCCTTTCTCTAAAGCACATTGTTGCTAGGCAAGTTGGTGAGTTGGACACTGTAGTCCTTTGTGGTGATATTACCCAGTGTGGTCCTATTTCTGGACCATGTTTCCATGCCTGTTTTCAACATGAATCCTTGTATTTAAATTGAAAGCAAAAGCTAGTTATTTAACTTTTTTGACAGATATTATCCTTTATGGGGATGAGAAGTTTTGACCTGGTACTGAGGGCACCAGCACTGGGGGGTTCTTTGTGTGCACAGTCATCTGAGCTCCCAGCAGGATCAGGCCCTGTTGGACAGTGAGCATGCGTAGGATGTTGCTTGTTCCTTTTTGTGTTCAGATTGCAATGTTACTTTTTCATAACTCTGGCATTTTTTTTCCTTTTTGTTTGTTTTTTTTTTCTTTGTTTATTTTTAATTTGAATTCATATAACTGAATATGGCTTTCGGCCATATGGAATTATTATATGTGCAGCTGATGAAGTATTGTGTATTAGATTTTCCATTTTCAGGCTAAGTGCACAATATTAGAAGGGGAAATATGGTTGAACACTTAGTTTGAAGTAATTCCATAATGAAATTGTTGACTATAATTACTTTAAATGTAATCTGGATAGATCCAACTGTAAGAATTATGGAACAGGGATGTATAGCAAGGCTGTCAGGACAAGGAAAAATAGATACTGCTAAAATAGCCTACACTGCCTCTCTATATAATGTATTAAATTTATCTTAAAAGCAATTCCCTGGTCTGTACATACCTGTTCTTAAAGAGCAGAGTCCTTTCCTTTTGCCTTTTACAGCCCATACCAGCACACTTTACACCGTTCAAAAATGTTGATAGTTCAGAGGATTCTTAAGTTAGCAAAGTGGTTTTTTTAAAATACATTCAGCCTTGCATTGCATCTGGATTTTCAGAAAGTTATTAACCAAGTACACTATCTGCAAGACTGTGGTTTATAGCAGAGTTTAAATTACACTAAATAAAAAAATGCGACCTCTAAATGTGCCCTGATTTACCTGATTTTAGATGTTTATATCAGCATTTGGATTCCTAACAAAAGAATTGCAGAAATATATATCAGCTCACATGAAAAGCAATTAATAAAATATTATTTGAAATATGGAGAGGAAGTGGCTACAAACATTAAGCAATTTGGGGCTGAGGGTGGGCATAGGGAAGGGGAATGTTTGCATAATTAAAAATTACAACAGCTGCTGCTGCTTCTTTCTTTTTTCCCCAAATCGCACATTTGACTTTTGTCAATTTGTGAACTATTATCAAACAGAGTCAAACCTAACGAAAGTTTTCTGCTTTCTCAATTAATATCAAATTGAGAATATGGCTCTTTGTGCCCCCCAGTCCAGACCATTCCTGCAGACTTCATGTAAATTCAGATTTCTTCACTGCTTACTAATGCAAAAAATATGCTTATGGTTAACTATTAACCTATGCTTCCAAATAACACTAATGATTGCGATGTGCTGGAATAAATGCTCATGTTTCATGGGATGAGAACAGTCCTGTTCTCTTAAGCTTATCTAATCAAAGCCTAATCCTGCCTTTACAGCCTTTGTTAAATGCACTGGTATTTAATATGCATCAATAAATAAACTTTCAATTATTGCTCAGTGAGCATATCCAAAGATAGCATGACAGTGTGAAACTACTGGTCTATCTAGCAATTATTCTAAATAAAGAATGCCGATGGTGTGATTTTTCCCTCCTCTTATAATGGATAATTTAGATTTTTTGACAATCTTTTGCAGCCTCATAATAAGGAAAAGAAATTAATCTAGATGAATAAAATTCAAAAATTGAATTTTTGCACAATCAAAATACATTTCCCCACTGTGACTATAAATTTAATTATTTTATTTTAAAAATGCGTGATCCATTCTAAATAAAATAGACCAACTGATGAAATTGTTCAAGTATTTGTGAAAGGTGTTTTGAAAAGCTTCCAGAGTAGGTAGCGTGTGATGTTGTTGAGCTCTGACCCAGTGCATTCTTTTATCTCTTTAAATTGAATAGGCTTTCTTATAGAAGCAGTTAAAAACAATATGCCAAAAGCATATTCATTAACTACAGTACAAATACAGCCCTGTCAGGTTCTTTGCTCCATCCATGTCTATTTTGCCTTTTTCCAAAGTTTCACTGCTGCTTTACTGCTTTCTTTGGAAAGAGTCTTTCCCATGGCATCTGTTCGTTAGCAGCTAGTGAAACATCAACCTATTCAAGTTTTTCTGCATCTCTGTAACAGAAGCTTTCAGTGTTTTGGTAACCTTATAAGCAAAACATTGCAGAACATAGATAGGTTTTGCTTGTTTGTTGGTTTTGTTTGACTTTTTTTTTTTTTTTAATAGGGCAGTGAACTTGCATGCTGTCGTGCAGTTCTGCATTACAGGAACATTGATAATTTTGTCTTTTAAAAAAACTTATGGTGTTTCTCATGGCATTAGAATAATTTCAGATACTGATTACTGGCAATTGGCTCTTGGTGATTTGTTCTTCAGATTTCCAGCAGATTTTAACAAAGTGTGATTTGTGGAAACTTCTGATAGTTTCTCATTATAATTACATTTTTTAAATGCAGTTATTTAAATACATTATTTCTATAATTTCACCCAATTTCATGATATACTTACTCCCTCTGAAAGGTAACTGTTGAAACATCAGTAACAATTAGCAAAAAATATTATATTAATGCTAAATGATAGAAATAAATCTGACAAAACCTCAGTCTCAACACTGCATTTGTCAAAAGCACTTCTCTGAATTAACTTTTCTAGGAAAACTGTATAACTGTTAACAGACGTTTTTATCAAGTTGTCAAAGTGTTTGAAAAATGAGAGAGAAAGAGAATTCTCAGGAATAAAAAAATCCACAAGTAATCAATGGTATGCTCAGGAGGAGTGAGATTTACCAGTTGGACTAGTCATACTAATAAATTATAAGGCTCAATTAAAGGTACTTTGCCATTTTTAGACTAAATTTAAATGATTTGGTGATTTGCAAATACATGAATCAAAAAAGAAAAAAAATAATCCAAATGCAAATGAGTGCAACCACAATAAAATATAATTGCAAATGAATCTGTTGCTTTATTCATTTATTGTGTAATTACTGCAATCCTTCCCACCTTGTTTTCAGTATTTCTTAATCATTAAGTCGGAAGCATGACAGCAGTGCCAGCCCTGGCATGATTCTCTTTGACTAAAACCTTGTAAATTAACACAATTAGCACAGCATCATCCTGCTAATTAACTTCCAGTGTCTAGTGCAGTGGTTTTGCAAACAAGGAAGAGGGAGTCAGAAGGGAATAAACATGCCATTCTGTTACCAAACTGTGTGCTGTGTTAGGTTTAGCTCAGCGAGGCTAAGCTGGCCATGTCAGATGCCAGAGTCAGGCAATGAAGAGCTAAAGGGGTTGGGGAGAGAAACAGGAGGGGGTAGAAGTTGTCAAAATAGACTGCAGTAATTCAGAGGGGAGCTAGTGCCACAGATGCTTCATTTCGACTAGGCCTCCTCCTTATCAGGGAATCTGTGCCAGAGGGCACAAGACTGTTTGCAAAAAATCACTTTTGGTAATACGAGAGAGATTAAGGAGGTCTATTTGATACAGCTGTACAAAACCCAGCAATGTGTCTACCATGCATAGGTACAAGATGGAGGGGGTTATCTTAATGCTTGTAAATTGCTCTTACCTATTGCAGTGGGTTACAAAGAGGAGGGATAATTCACATCACATTATTAAAAGATTAATTGCTTCAAAATGACATTTTCTTTTTTTTTTTTTTATGATAGGTTTGGTTTTGGCTTTGTATTGTTTGTTTCGGGGGTTTTTATAGCTAGCTGTGGAAGCCACAGAACTTTTAGCGACTTGGCTTCATTTCTTTTTCTTTTTCTTCATCCTTTTTTTTTCCCCTTATTTTTTTTTCTTTAACCCTCTTTCTTTGTACCCTGGAGGCTGTGAAGCAGAGGGGGGGGAAGAGAAAGCAAGCAAGGAGACCGACAGACAAGTCATGCTTGTTTTTTTTTTTTCCAGACCCTCAACAACAGAACTGAGAGGCAGAAAGGAGCCAGTTGTAATTCATACCGAGTTGTAGGCTTTGTGTGATGAAAGCGACAGAGCGCTGCCTGGGAGATTGCTTTGCTGCACTCCACGAAGCAGATTTGAAACTGTCGTGGACCACTTTAGATGAGAGTTGGATTATGGAATGACCTGCTATGTCTGTGTCATATTGTTCTGCGCAGGGTGCATTATACTCTGCTAACTAGGTGTTCAGTACCAAATAAGAGAGGTATCCTAGATGTGATCTGTCAGCTGTGTCTCATATTTTTATATTGGTTAAAATATAAAACTGAAGCGGGGATGAAAGAGGACAGAGCAGTTGGATGCCTTGTATGTTTACCGTAAATCTCCACTCTGACTATTTAAAATATACTGAGTTTTGTTTAATTATTTTGAGAGCTATAAGATTACCTATATTTTTTAAACAAAAAATTGACCCCCTACTAAATTGGCAAAAAATTTGTCTATGCGTGTATGTGCCTGTAACAAACAAACCATAACACTTCTTTAAGGGCATTATCTTTTCTTTCCTTAAGGGCTTGTGGTGTTAGGTACAGTGTTTCAGAGAGCTGAAGAAGTTCACAGTCTGTATCTTTGAGAACTCATTTAAAAACATAAGGAGAAAGCTGAGGTCACTGTTAACTGTTGTTTCCTGCTGCCCTAGGCTTGAAGATGCAGTGGACGCCGGAGCATGCCCAGTGGCCAGAGCAGCACTTCGACATCACTTCAACCACCCGGTCCCCAGCCCACAAGGTGGAAGCCTACCGGGGGCACCTGCAGCGCACGTACCAGTACGCCTGGGCCAACGATGACATCTCGGCTCTGACCGCCTCCAACCTTCTGAAAAAGTATGCAGAAAAATATTCCGGGATTTTGGAAGGCCCGGCTGAGCGACCCATTCTCAGCAATTACTCTGAAGCTCCCTCAGGGCTGGTGAATGGTCGGAAGAATGAAAGTGAGCCTTGGCAGCCATCCTTGAACTCGGAGAGCGTGTATCCCATGAACTGTGTCCCAGATGTCATCACCGCCAGCAAAGCTGGGGTAAGTGCAGCCCTCCCTCCCGCAGATGTCTCAGCCAGCATCGGGAGCTCTCCTGGGGTGGCCAGTAACCTGGCTGAACCCAGTTACTCCAGCAGCACCTGTGGAAGTCACACCGTTCCCAGTCTTCATTCAGGGCTCCCATCTCAGGAATATGCCACAGGATACAATGGCTCATATTTGCATACCAGTTACAGCGGCCAGCCAGCACCTGCACTTCCATCCCCTCATCCATCCCCCTTGCACAGCTCGGGACTTTTACAGCCCCCACCACCGCCACCACCACCAGCCCTCGTTCCTGGCTACAACGGGACCTCCAATCTCTCCAGTTACAGCTACCCTTCTGCCAGTTATCCTCCTCAAACTGCTGTTGGCCCTGGGTACAGCCCTGGGGGTGCCCCACCACCCTCAGCTTACCTGCCTTCAGGAATCCCTGCTCCGACCCCTCTGCCCCCAACCACTGTCCCCAGCTACTCCTACCAGGGTCACGGTCTGACGCCAATCGCGCCGTCTGCCCTGACAAACAGTTCAGCCAGCTCTCTCAAAAGGAAAGCTTTCTACATGGCAGGGCAAGGAGAAATGGACTCCAGTTATGGAAATTACAGCTATGGCCAACAGAGATCTACACAGAGTCCAATGTATCGAATGCCAGACAACAGCATTTCAAATGCAAACAGAGGGAATGGTTTTGACAGAAGTGCTGAAACATCATCCTTAGCATTTAAGCCAACAAAGCAGCTAATGTCCTCTGAACAGCAAAGGAAATTCAGTAGCCAGTCCAGTAGGGCTTTAACACCCCCATCCTATAGTACTGCTAAAAACTCACTGGGTTCGAGATCAAGTGACTCGTTTGGGAAGTATAGCTCCCCAGTAATGAATGAGCACGGTGACGAGCACAGGCAGCTCCTCCCTCACCCAATGCAAGGCCCGGGACTTCGTGCAGCTACCTCATCCAACCACTCTGTGGACGAGCAACTGAAGAATACTGACACACACCTCATTGACCTTGTTACCAATGAGATTATCAACCAAGGACCTCCCGTGGACTGGAGCGACATTGCTGGCCTAGATCTAGTAAAGGCCGTCATTAAGGAGGAGGTTTTATGGCCAGTATTGAGGTCAGATGCATTCAATGGACTGACTGCTCTACCTCGGAGCATCCTTTTATTTGGACCTCGGGGAACAGGCAAAACATTAATGGGCAGATGTATAGCTAGTCAGTTGGGGGCCACGTTTTTCAAAATCACTGGCTCTGGCCTTGTCACAAAGTGGTTAGGGGAAGGAGAAAAAATTGTCCATGCCTCCTTCCTCGTGGCAAGGTGTCGCCAACCCTCGGTGATTTTTGTTAGTGACATTGACATGCTCCTTTCCTCTCAAGTGAGTGAAGAACATAGTCCAGTAAGTCGGATGAGAACCGAGTTCCTTATGCAGCTGGACACTGTACTGACTTCTGCTGAGGACCAAATAGTAGTAATTTGCGCCACGAGTAAACCAGAAGAAATTGATGAATCTCTTCGAAGGTACTTCATGAAACGACTTTTAATCCCACTTCCTGACAGCACAGCGAGACACCAGATAATAGTACAACTGCTCTCACAGCACAATTACTGTCTCAATGACAAGGAGGTTGCACTGCTTGTCCAGCGCACAGAAGGCTTTTCTGGACTAGATGTGGCTCACTTGTGTCAGGAAGCCGTGGTGGGCCCACTCCATGCCATGCCAGCCACAGACCTTTCAGCCATTATGCCCAGCCAGTTGAGGCCAGTTACATATCAAGACTTTGAAAATGCTTTCTGCAAGATACAGCCTAGCATATCTCAAAAAGAGCTTGATACATACGTTGAATGGAACAAAATGTTTGGTTGCAGTCAGTGATGCTACTTTAAAAAAAAGTAATGAATGTTGGCACACACAGAATCTGCTACATAGGGGTAGAGAACCCTTTTCAGTAGTGTTAAAATTGCAAAGGGTACTGGGAAGACTACGATTTACCTTGCCTCTAAAGAGCCAGGGTATTCTTGAAGGAAAAGTGCATCAAACAAGAGCTGCTGATCTGAAAAAGCCACACATGACAGAAAGCGCATGTTGATGCTCAGTTCTGTTCAAGCTAGACAATACTCACCAAGGAGCAAGGTGCAAGTGGGTTGATTTCAGAAGGACATGAACCCTGTGTGTTGATTCCATTCTGCTGTTCTTGAGATTTAGTTGCTGTCAAGTGCCTGAAGTGGTGCTTTATTTTTTGTTTGCCTCACAATTACATTGGTGGCATGTGCTAATATAAAGAGCTTTAACTTCAAACATTATTGGACTAAAGAGATGAACGGTTGTGTTGCGACAGAGAGCCAGATTTTTGCTATTCTAAGAGCAACAGTATTCCTCAATCCTGTCTGTTCTGTGGTGTTAAACTAAGAACAGGTAAAACAGGGTAATGATAATCTGGACCTTAATTTCTGCAGTTCATTTCTTTTAATGTTCTGTCTGCAAAAACTCAGGAAAGTGATTGTGATTTGTACAGTACCTCAAAGGAATGTGTTGAAAGCACTATGTACTGCTGAGAGTTATAGGCTAGGCTTCAATGTTACTTTATATTAAATATGTATGTTTACCTCAACAATTGGAATATGGCAAGGAAAATTACTTTGAATGTATCCAGGAAAAAACTAAAGTGTGATATGACTGAAGCTTTACAGTTTTTAAAAATAGAAACAGAAGCATTTCCCAGTGTTCAGGAATGGTTCTTTTGCCAATTTCTCACATCAAACCAGAGCAGAATGACTTTTCTTGTTGCTAAACTGTAAGAGTTTTCAGCATATTGCTCCTTGATAATAAGGTGATACAGTCTTTAGAAGGTGCATAGATGAATGAAAGAGCCACTTAATCGGTTTATGTTAGCATCTGAAACAGTCAAACGTAAGATTTGGTAGGATTCTGAGAGGCAAATTACCTTAAGCTGTGACGGCTGGCCTTTGTTGCATGGCTCTAGTCGTAGTTTTGAGGCTATTTTGGTGAAGCTGTAGGGAGTGGAATCAGTGTAGGTTGCTGGCAGAGCTATGGGTTGCAGAGCTGTTTATAGCAGTGCAGTGGACTGTGACCAAACAAACAGTACAAATAACAAAGCAAAACTGAACCCTCAAAGTACATTTACTTCCCTTCCCAAACTGTAAAGTTGAGTTTTTGTTGTGTATGTATGACTTCATTGTCCTTAATGCAATCTTCATTTAGCATCCATTAGAAATCTTTCAGGCTGGAGTGTGCCCACCATTATTTCTACCTCAGTTTTGTTACATTTCTCTTGGAAAGCAAAGTAAGGAATAGGGCAAAAACCACCACCAACACAAGTCAGATTACATTAGGAATGCAAACCTGCTAAACAAGTTTCAGAGAGCTGCTGGTTTTTCCCCTGAAGTCAAGTTTTTCTCTGTGTTAGTGCTCTTTCCCCCTTCCTTTTTCCTCCCCCAAATATACATATTCTGGTGGCTTCCTTCTGGAAAGACTAGCTGGCATGTGTGGCATTTTGCTCAGTTCTTCCCCACCCCAGCCCCCCTTTCTTTTTATCCTTTAATGCTTTCCGTGCAACTCTTTTGGTGACAGCTGACTGATGTTGGGTAATATCTCTGAGCAAGAGCAGTGCGTGCTGCAGCTGCCCAAAGCCTCTGCCATCACATGAACAAAACAGCCTTGCTTTTTTGAATGTATTTTTTGTTTGTTTACTTTTAGGAAACAGTAACAAAACTGTTGCAAAGCACTGGCATTTAATGTTTCTCTTAAGTAATGTACGTCAAGACCATTAAATAAATGCACTGAAAAGCCCCAAGAAGAAAGATACCAATCTGTTACTAGGTCATGTTTGTCTTCTCAAAAATTGTACAGACCTTGTCCATTCTGTTAAATCAATGGAGACATTTAGCATTCAGAAAGCTAATGAGGGATTTTGTGATATTGCTGGAAATTTATGACTCTTGATTATTACTTTTCTTTATTTTTCTTTTAAGATATATATATATATATTTAGATAGAACATGCTAAAAACAGAGCAAATAAACCAAAATCTAATTTAAGATGGATTCCTGGCAAACATTTTGTCTATCTAAAACTTTATGTTTTAAGCATAAAAGTACCATTTTAAAAACAGTGCCTTTCATTAAGGATATAGAAAGTAAGACTTAGTACATCACCTGCTTTTCTTCTTTTTTTTTTTTTTTCTTTTCAACAGCAATTACAGTCTATGATCCTTGTTATGACCCAGTCTTTCTGCTTCCCCAAACCTCCACAGGCTGCTTCTTCACCCTGGTCATTCCACCATCCTCATATTTGGGAGATGCTGATGTCCCCATTAGCTGTAGGTTCACACTGATCACACTGGCAAGTACACTGTTGCAGATTGCTGACCCAATTTCTGTCTTAGACATTACTTTTCATATCTGATATTGAGCTGTGCTCATTTAAAAGGCTCAGATAAGTTTTGGTAAACTCTTTCTCCCAACTATACTCCTAACAGATTGTTTTTTGCAGCTTGTAACATAAAAATTACTCACAGTGGTTTTTTCCTGCTCTTTTTATCCTGTAGCAAAACCAAAAGCAAACAAAATTATAAACAGTCCCTTTGGCTTCCAGCTTTAAGTCATTCTCTTTGAAAAGTCACTCTGGGAAATGGATTTTTCAAATGTTAACCAAAGTGAGAAGCAGGTAGAAACTGAAATGGTGTGAAAGATGCAGGTTCCACACACACATTCTCACATTGTCCAGGTCTCGATTCAGCTTTGGGGCAGCAGAAGTGCAAAACTTCACCCTATCACAGCTGCTCTAAGGGGAGGAAAACAGGGCCAGATTGTTACCCAAATCTTTCCTTATAAGCAGCTGTCCTTGGTATAGTTTTGGGAGGGTGCCTGTTGAATTTGGTGAGAGCTTGGCCAGGAACTGCTAACAGGAGGCAACACAACCCTTCTTCGGGCTTGGTTTCTGGCCAATCCTTTGATGGAATTCATGCCCAAGCTGGCTAAATCCACTGCCGTGTCCTGTTCTTCTTATTGCTTTCCTTCCTTCTCCCCCACATTCAGCCCCTGTTTTGTCCCTAGTGAGCAGGTTTTGGCAGGATGCTGGTCCTCTGCCCTTCTCAGCAGCCTTCTAGTCAAAGAGCATCCAGGAAGGCTGAAGCACAATCCTGAACTTAAGCGGGTTCCAAAGGGTAGGGTTGGTTTTGAGAAGAGAGACAAAATACAATTTAATGGTGTTTTCAGGATGAAATATTTGCTGGTCTTAGATATTTCCATGGAAGAAAACAGTTTGTTGTCCTTTCCAATTGGACAAAGCTGGAGGCTGCTGCGACAGAAATGTCCAATTGATTGGCTGGGGCTTCCTGCCACTGGCACAACCCTGAATTTTAAGGAACCTGAAATGGTTAAAAAGCATCTGCTGTGTCAGGCTATCACTGCAGATACTTTACATCATGCTTTTATGTGTGGGTTCCATTCTGCATCAGCCCCTTTTCTTCCTTTTTACCTTCAGTAACAATTCCTATAGCAACAAAAATAAAATAAATTGGAGGAATATTCCTGCAAGCTGAAGGATCAATATCAATTCAAGGAGGAGTTCATAATGACCTTATGTGAGACAGAAATGGAAATACTCTGTACTTCTGGCATGTTTCTCTTCAAAATATTTAGAACATTAGTGACAATATATAAAAGTTTGCTGACTGAGCTGATCAATGGAATGTGAAGGCAGTTTACTTTAAGGCTATTTACTTTCACATGGATTATTTATCTATTAGTCAGTCTGTGTTCTACTCAAATGCAGATAGATGGGCAAAATGTTTTCTTGAGCATTACAAACCTACCAAGGGGAAAATCAGCCATCTGACTAAAATACATAGGCCAAACACCATCTGGGTGTCTTTACCAGCTATTTGGAGGCTGTGCTCTGTAAATGGTACAAGGTCATATTTAGGTGGATTTTTATAGGATGTTTCTTTAGGGGATTGTCTAGTTAAAGAGTAACAAATTAATTCCTGCATCAAGATGTTAATACATTGAAAGAAAATTTGGGGATATGACCAGGGTTTTCACTGTCTGCAAATACAAATGACTTCAGGTAAAGGGCTGTTCTTATAATCCCCCTGCATTTTTCTCTCAAACACTCCATCACGAGGGAAAGTTTATTACTCCGATCTGAAGGATACACTTTGTCACAAAACAAGGCCACCAAAACTTGTAGGGCCTCCTACACTTTCACTTACACCGGTTTGAAGGTGGTATAACTCTTTAAACTTAAAGGAATTACTCCTGATTTCTGCCCTTGTTAGAAAAGTCATCCCTCCGATGTATAATAATCTATATCTGTTGGTTTTCATCATCAGCTCTGAAGGCTAACCTTGTCCTCACAGCACTAACTCCTTTCCATCTTGTATGTGTGCATGTGTGTATATAATATTTATATGTGCATACACACCATGTCCAAAAATAGCTTTGTCTCTTTACTTAAAAAAGGAAAAAAAAAAAAAAAGGAAAAGTCATTTAATTGTCTGCAGATTTATATGAAGCACATTAGTAAACATGGAGATATTAGTATTTCAGAATTCAAAAAAAGCCCAGCTGTGCTGGTGACTAACCAATACATGAACTGAAGCTCACACTCTGCAAGGACCTTTGGTTGACATTCGATTTTGAACCTGCCAGATGCATTTTTGTGAACCAGGGATACTGCATCTTTAATGAACAAGTCTCTACTCTTTCCCCTGTTTTTAAATACAACACAAGCAGTGCAGCACTAGGCACTGCAATTGTCAAAGACAATTAGACTGAAAGCAGGAAAATTTCACCTCCCTGTCTCAGTGATATGTAGAATGTCGGCAGTATGGGTCAGCCTTGCCACAGAGTTGTGTGAGAATATATGAATCAGTCCTATAGAATGTTAAATATTTATAAAATGGTTCTGTACTACACCAAGGTTGGGAGCACATTCATTCCTTCTTGTTGTTTTATAATAGAATAAGAAGCAAAAGTTTATTTCCAAACCTAAACTTTGTGTGGTTCATTTTTCTTTTTTTTCTTTTAGTTTTGCTTTTGTTCTTGTGGTTTATACGCGGTTGCTAGAGGCTTTTCATTTCCTTTTTAAAATATTTCTCATCAGATGTGCGTTCAGACATTTGTTCTTTAAAACCATTTCTACCTCATTGCTACATATTGTACATGTAGTATTTATTTGTTGTCTTTTTTTGAATGTCATGCATTTC